>NC_056737.1:628767221-628774721 GCF_019279795.1 Protopterus annectens | reverse complement strand
ATGATAATATTCCCCAAGATTTTATACTTAATACAATCAATAATACTTCCACCTACAAAATAATTATCAAGAAACTGAACACACTAATGTTAAATTTCTTATGGGCACCTAATAGACCTAGGATTGCATTAAAGAAACATACTAATAGCTGGTCTCAAGGGGGTATTTCTTTTCCAGACTTTAATTTATATACTATCTCTTCTATTGTAAAAGTTATTACTTTATTAATAGATCAGTCATATGTCACAAAATGGAAAGATTATTGGGAGCTAATTAGTATACACTTCATGAAAATCTCCTTAACACATAAAAATATGATTGTAAATAACTCCATGTTATGGTTACTAAAGGAATTTTGTACTTCACCTATTACACCTAAACGTATGGTTTGTTACCCATTAAATATTAATATTAGTTATCGTAACTTTATATTCATGCACCCTAAGTATAGGGAATGGAATTTTATTGTATTTCCTATAATGTATACTCAGGGTATGCTTTTGTCATCTACTTCTGAAGGAACTCATTTAGCTATAGATAATGATCTAAAGTACTGGTATCAGTTGATATCTGATAATAAAGTTAAAAATCTAGATTTCTTAAAACAAGAATTTGATCTAAGAGAAACTTGCTGGTTAGAGGTTCAGACCTTTAGACAACATCTCATTAATAAAATAGATTTAATGTCTATAACTGTTAAAGAATCTATTCCAACACTGATTGATTACTTGATATTAAATTTACAACATAAAGTTTCTGATAAAGGTAAACTTTCATACATACATAAAGTTATCAGACAAGAAAATTTTACAGTGTAGATTCATACTGGAATTATTTCACTTCTATTAATGGGGACCCACCAAATCAACAAGATAAACAATATATATTGGAATCTGCTTATAGAACTACGTCTTCCATTGTCTGGAGACTTTATACATGGAAATTTTTACATAGATCTTTTTATACACCTTTGATGATGAATAAAATAAATAATAAAGATAATCTATGTAAGAGATGTAATGTAGAAATTAATGCTGACTGGGCTCATATGTTTTATGACTGTATAAAATTGAAAGAATACTGGAAGTCAATTAATGAATTTTTGCAGGCTCTTTTACAGATAATTTCATTATTTCTAAATCTCTTATATTATTCAACACACCTGTACCTCAAAGTGTTAAAAGGTTAAGCTTCCCTTGTTATGGTCTATTCTAGCAGTGGCTAGGAAAATAATAACTAGAAATTGGATTTCAGATACACCTCCTTCGTTCAATGAATTTAAAAATGTTATGAATATAGTGTGCCATATGGAAATAAACACAATTAGGACTAGAACAAACAGAAAAACATCTTATTTTATTGTATGGGATAATTTACAAAATTTGTTAAAAAAATTTTAATTTCAATAGCATGGTATTTTAGTTTAATTAATTGATCTGATTGTAGTGGATGTCTTTGTAAATACTTTAGTTGTTTTGTTGAATATTATAATAATACCTATTTTTAATTACTTGTATAAAATTGTTATGATATTTCTCTTGTATGTTAAAACAATAAACCTGTTTTGAAAAAAAAAAAAGTCAGGTTATTGTCAATAGTTATTCCTAGCAATTTAGTGGTTGTGTCAGGGAGTATAATAGTACCATTATTGGAAAAAACAGAGAAATTTATGTGTGAGAATTTGTTTGTGGGTGTAAAGAGAAGGAGCTTAGCTTTTTTAGCATTGAGAAGGAGGCATCTATTTGTAAACCATGTTTCTACTATGTTAAATACTTTCTGGGTTAGAGAATGTAGTTCTGAAGGGGAGTTTTCTGTGCATACTAGCGTAGAATCATCTGCATATTGTATGCAGGTGGCTTGGGGGATTGCTGTGTGGTGTTCATTGATAAATAGTGAAAAGAGAAGTGGGCCTAGAATAGAGCCTTGAGGGACTCTGAGGGTAACTGGCTGAAGGGATGATATGTTGTTTTGCCAGAGAACTGCTTGTTGCCTATTGCTCAGATAAGACCTAAACCATTTAATAGTCTGACAGTCAAAGGAGAGGGACTTTAGAATGTTGATGAGAAGGGCATGGTTGACCATGTCAAAAGCTTTTGAGAGGTCGATAAAGAGAGCAGATGAGAGGTTATTGTTATTATGTTTCTATTAATGGTATCTATAAAAGATAGTAGGGCAGTTGTGGTACTGTGTGATGGCCTAAAGCCATGTTGACAGTTAGCTAGAATGTTGTGTTGAGATAAATGATGTAGTAGTTGTTGGCGCATGCATTTTCCATTATTTTGGATAAAGGAGATAATAGTGCTATTGGCCTGTAGTTAGAGTAATCATTTGAATTGCCACCTTTATGTAGGGGAATAATATGGGAGATTTTCCAAATGTCTGGAATGGTTCCTTCTGTAAAGGTTCTGTTAATGAGGATGGATACAGAGTATGCAATTACCTTAGCTGCTTTTTGCAAGTATTCTGATGGTATTTGGTCAGCAGAAGGTGTGCAAGGCTTAAGTTTCTGGATGAGTTTACAGATGAGAGTAGTAGAGATAGGTTGCAGTTTAAATGTTGGTAGTGGAGGTAATGTTGTGGTGTGAAGGCTTGAGTTGTCTGGGATTAGCTGACTGGCTAGTGTTTGTATGGTCTCTGTGAAGAAAGTATTAAATGTATTGGCTGTTTGTAGGGGGGTATTAGGATCTGCCTCAAGTGGGGTAGGTGTATGAGAGTGTCCAGGGGACAGGAGTTTGTTTATACTAGACCAAAATTTTTGGGGATTGTTTTGATGGGTTTGTTGTAGTTTACAGTAATAGTTCTTTTTATCTATAAGTATTGCCTTTTTTGTATTATTTCTTAGTTGCCTAAAGTTTTGTTGATCAGAGATAGTTTTGTTAGCCCTCCATTTAGCCCAAGATTTGTTCCTTAGTAGAATTTTTTGCCTGGTTTCTTTGGAAAGCCAGGGGGCTGGTTTGGATTTCATTCGGATCGACCTTTTAGGTGCATGTTTATCAAGCATGGATAAAAAAGTAGAGTTTAGATATTTCATATTATATTAAGGAGTACCCAATTATGTTTCTTTCTCTGTATGTGGAGTGTTTAGTCTTGGATTACAGGGAAGGAAAAACACTTTTTGCACAGAAAAACTTGACTTTTGAGTAGAGTTCTTCTTTAACCAATTTATAATACATCCTAGAAACAAATTTGGAGCTCTGCTATAAAAAAAATCACCAGAGAGTTGTAGACATCTGGACATTTGTCAGCAGACATTTGGACATAAAACTGCCTTAAAAGATGGCAACACAATTAACACAGCACAGCACTAAAATGACTGAGTTGAATTCATCATAGTATCATGTTGTTTGTAGTGACAACTCCAAATCTCAAGTCTTATACATACCTTCTGGGTCTGGTGTGCAGCCTGGGTCATTGCTGCTGATGCAATATATTTTTCTACTGCTTTGTTTGGTAAGCAAGCACTACTTTCTGTCATGTAGCAGCATGACATGAATACAAATGAATTATGCAAATAACTTTGGCATATGCATACCATTGCAACTCATGCAAAGCCATTAGCCTGTAGAAACGTTTAGCCTGTTGTGTGAAATAATAAATAATCTCTTATCTAATAACTAGGACCCATGGGAAATATGTAGTGAAATGGGTGTGTGTCATCACTATGCTAGTTTTTTAACATCTAGTTATGCTACTTTCAGATATTCTTTACAAGGAGTCTAGTACCCAATTTAATGCCCCAAATTACAATTTTTAAACTGCCACCATAGTGCTGCTCATTGTGAGGAACCTCACTCATTTTTAGCCATCAGAAATTCTCTGTAATACAGAAACATGTCAATTTTCATTTTTACTTAGTGAAACTCAAGAGCATGACTTCATAATCCTTTATGATGCCCTGCAACCTGCAAACATTAAAAATATGTTTGCATTTAATTTCACTATAGTTTGCACTATATCTAAAATGTAACCATATGTCACAATTTTTTTACCCACTTGCCACATACTGTGTCACATATTTTGGTGAATAAAGATTGAGAGGTATGAGTTCTATACAGGAGAGGTGAAGGGTTTTAAGGGGTTGCTAGCCCCTTTACAAAGCATAACAAAAAATAAAGTGATCACGCAGAATTGTAAGGAGAATTCGGTGCCCTTTACAGCACACCCATTTGACAACACTCCCCAGCTTTAAGCAACTGCAACTGTGACCTCTTAATGATGGATTGCAAACTACCAATTTTTTTAGGAACAGTTTGACAGTTTACAAGCTGTCATTAAGTGATTGCTTGTAGACACCACTGTAAAAGATCTATCAGTTCTGTTTAAAACAGGTCAGCCTGACATTACAAGCGCTTGTCAAAAAAAAATTTTGTTAACACAATTTGCATAAAGCTGGAATAAAAGAAGAAAAAGAAGAAAAAAAAAGAAAAAACAAAACAAAAAGCAAAACAATCAGCAGTGGTATCAACTGTATACAGTATATGCAATAAATAATTAATCCCAGATTCAATATCTGTATTGAAAAGTACCTTTCATGTGTCTCTCAACTTGCAAATATTGAGCATGAGTACAAAGGCCCTTGAAAAGTACGCACCTGGATATCTAATAACATTGGAATACCACATAGTACATACCTCTTCCCAGTTCCAGTAGAAATGTGGGACACTACTTATAAACACATTTAAAAAACAGAGAAGCAAACATGATGGGAAAATATAAGCACATTACCAGAGAGACAATGTAAAATCGGCATACTTTAATGAATTGTATTGCAAAATTCTGCCACACAAGGTCATTTCTTTTTGTTTCTGAAAAAGGAAGATGTAAAGTATGGGTTCCCATTCTTTAAATTATTGGTGCCATTAGAATGTTGGTCATGTAATGTGCTTTTCTGAGTACTTGACAGCTTCAAAAATCATGCGTGATGAGGAAGAATTCAGAAAATTGTGTGGAAGGGAAAATCAAGTCTGAAAATAGGGGCATATCTCCAAAAATGGGTACTTCATATGCATGGGGAAAATCAAACCTGAAAATAGGAACATTCCTCCAAAATAGGGACAGTTGAGAGGTCTACATGGATCAAACTAATCTCAAGATGTATAGCAGAAATATAGAAGGGCATTTACTATATCAAGAAAATGCTCATGTGGTCATTTAATTGACAGTTTGTAAACTGTCAAGCATTTTTTAAATGTTCGGTGCTCCTACAAGTTAGGACCCAGGGCAATTGCCCTCTTTGCCCCACCGTTGCTAACACACTGTTACTACATGCAGGCATACCTGTTGTGGTGCAGTTGTGATTAAGCAGTATTCTCAAACACATTTATACAAACTTACTATGCATGCCTGGTAAATTACACTTTTGCTAAACTTCACTACAGTGAATGGTACCAACAGAGTCTTATATTGTCTGCATGATGTCATCTTGAGGATAATTTATGGCACAGATTTTAATTATTTGAACATTTTTCTCTAGATCTAAAAGTCTTAAAAGTATTTAAAATATTGAATAAACAGCCACTGATGCCCAAAGATCACAATGTCTCTGCGTACTTACCTAGATGGGGATTCTATTAAACCAGACCACTAGGAAATGAGTATTTGGTTATCCATTAATCCAGGTCAAAGGGCATTAAACCAGGAAATAAGGGCATCTGAGGAAGGAGATAAAGGATTACTGAAGATGATTCTGCAGAAAGTCCAACCAGAAAGGCACACAAGTGGACAGACTTGCACAGCTTGACTCCTTTACTGGAGACCTGTTTACATAGCGAGTGCATCCTGCATAATATAGCTCAGTGGTTAGGGTCTCTGCCTTGCAGCTCCGGAGTCTAGGTTTCAGTCCTGATCTGTAGTCACTGACTATGTGGAATTTGCATGTTTTCCTTACATCTGTGTGGGTTTTCAGCCTCATGTTTTTCCCCACATATGCTGTGGTTGACAGGCTACACTAAAATATATAAAAAAAATTCAACAGATGGCGAAATGGTACTCTAAAACCCACAGGTTTATTATGGTTAGTGCTTTTGTACAACAGATACACTGTACTTCATCAGACAAACCAAAATCCCAAAATCCCTCCTTTTAAATAGTCATACTTGCAATTAAAATTAACATCAATTAACATCAAACATTTAAAGCTAAACTAAATAAAAAAATGAAATTTATAAAAAATATTAATACAATTATAGAACTAATATGATATTCCAGTTTGTAAAAAACAACTGAAATTAGCTCAAAGCTCAGCAGCATATCCTATAAAACCTTATTAAACACTTCGTATATGACTGCTTATCACACAACGCCCTATAATATTTAAACCATCACCTTTCCAAAGCCTTTAGTTTTAATAGGCACTTAATTGAACAAAACTCGTTAAGTTCTGGGTAGGTATAAGCATTAGTTTGTAGTTGCCGCAATAACCCTTGTTGTTCTAATTTTAATTCCCATGGGCCGCCTTTAATATTCTTATTGTGTTGTTCAATAATGGTAAACTCAGAATTATGTGTAGGATATTCCTTTACATGTTTAGCCAAGGCATTATTACAGTTTTGCTTGGCAACATTGTATTGGTGTTCATAAATCCTTTGTTTGAAAGCTCGCTCCGTTTTACCAATATAAAATCCTTCACATTGTCGGCATAGGGCAAGATAGACTACTCCCAGGGAATTACAATTAAAACTACCCTTAATAGTATAAGCAATGTTATTAATAAAAAATTCCTTTCCAACTTTAAATATATTTAGAGTAATGACAATGGCCACATTTAAACATCCCCCAGGAGTTGGCCTGTTGTCTAAGAGGAGCCTCTAAAAATGCTTTTAAGTTGAAGCCTCTTTTGTATGTAACCAATGACCTCTTACCCAATATGTTTATTATAGAATGGTCTTCCATAATAAATGCCTAGTTCTTCACTAAAATATTCCATAAACCACCTGCATCTATAGTGTAAGGGGTCAAAAAACTAATATTATAATTACCATAACAAACCCCACCTACTAAACTAGCATTTTGAAGAGAATGTTGAAGCTCTACAGCATTTTCATTGTATTGAGGTCCTTTCCACAGAATAGGTCTGAAATGGCCTAACACTCTTTTCCTGACAAGTTCAAGCCTAAGTTGCTCAGTGAGGGCCTCTGGGTATGCCCTCTTCAAAGACATACATTTTAAATTAGAACATTCCTCAGAGAAATCCTTCTCTGAAGAAACTATTTTAGCTGCTCTTACTAATTGTCCTTTAATAATTGCTCTTCTCTGATGGAAAGGATGATTACTTTGAAAGTGCAGGAAAGAGTTAGAGTACATGGATTTCCTATAAACCTTTGCTGAATATCTTACATTTATCCTGTCCTTATATAGTAGTACATCTAGGAAATTGATGGTTTCAGAACCAAATTGAAATGTAAAATCTAAAAAGGTGGTAAATTCCTTTACTTTTTCTACGAATTGGGCAGCTGAATTGTAATCCCCTTTCCAAATAAAGAAAATGTCGTCCTGGTAACA
>NC_056737.1:628569721-628762221 GCF_019279795.1 Protopterus annectens | reverse complement strand
CTCTTTAAAGGTTGTCCCATTATCTTCAAGTACTGCCATAATCTTGGTGTTATCAGCAAGGAACGGATCTTGTTCTGTTGTTCCAAAATTATAACAAATAAAAACTTGCTAAACAAGGCAATAATGTGCCCTGTGACACATCAATGTCTTTGGTGTCTCACTAGTTATGCCCCCCCCCCCCTTATTACTACTACCCTCTAACTCCTGTCAACTGGTTTCTTCTACAGACTACTTTCTTATGCCCCTCATCCATACTCTTTATGAGTCCACTAGCCTTCTGTCTGACACAATATCAAAAGCCTTATTGAAATTCATTAAATTACACCTTTCAGATTCTCCTTGCCTACATTAGTTTTTACCCAGTTAAAGAATTAAACCAAAGTGTGTGCAAAGAGCTTTGCTGTGAAAGACTATACTGTTTTTAATCTGCAAGGTCATTTGTGCCAATGCAATATGGTAGCAGCTCCTTTCTAAGGGAAATTTATCTATCTCTTTCCGTATCTGGATGACTGAATTATATCTATTAACTTTGGGTTGCAGATTCTAGCCTCCAGACGCCAGATGGTGTACCTCCTCCTAGATCTAGCATTTTCTGTCCATTTCTTTCTCAGTTAAGTTTGTTATTTAGGTTTGGAGCTGACACATTGAAGGTAAAGGTCTGCTTCTGTTATGTGCAGGTTTACATCAAAGAAAATCAGATATTTTAATGTTCAATGTGCAATGTTAATAGCTTGTTTTGGTTCTCAGAGTACTATTTAAATAGTATTAACAGCTGGCATGATTACTGAACCTGATTCAAAATGCATTTCATCAATTGATCTTGTTATCCTTATTGGACACTGCAGACAACCTGATTACTGCAGTTTTAATAAGAAAATCTCATAAAGATGTAATTTCACTGAAGGCTCATTCTTCTTCTGTTTAGGGGTTCTTAAAAATTAAGAATTTTTGATGCCCGGCCTCACATGTGATGTTCTCAAAGTGGCTTTGGGCGCGTCTCATCTCCTTTTGTATGAATAATCTGTTAAGTCCAGTGATGTCCCTAAAACTATAACATCTCTAAACAAACAACACTTCCCTACAACAGCCCCTCCAACTCCTAACCCTAAACCCCCCACTCCTCTTTTCTTCTTCACCTCAGTACCTACCTCCAACATAAAAACGCTGTTGTCAAAACTTAAACCCACCAAACTCGCAGCTGACAACCTCCCCTCTGAATACTTGAAAATTGCAGCTGATACACTAGCCTACCCAATTTCATTTCTAATCAACCATTCCATAACAGAAGGCTATGTTCCCTTGATATGGAAAATATCCCACATCATTCCACTCCACAAAGGCACCCCCTCCACCGACCTCTCCAATTACCGCCCAATTGCTATCCTCTCCCCTCTCTCCAAGATACTTGAAAAATGTAACACCCCCCCCAGGTCTCCAACTACCTCCTAGCTAATAATCTCGTCTCCAAAACCCAACATGGTTTCAGGCCATATCACAGCACTACCTCTGCTCTGCTCTCCTTCACCAACACTATACTTCATCACAAAAACAATGGCCTCTTCTCTACTGCCATATTTCTAGGTCTCTTAAAGGCCTTTGACATGGTATCTCCTGAGCTACTACTCCCTACTCTCCCCAGCCTCTCCTTCTCACAATCAGCCTGCAACTGGTTCCACAGCTATCTACACAGATGCCAGCAATCAGTAATCTGGGATGATAACCTATCACCTCACCTTCCAGTTACTCTCGGAGTTCCCCAAGGGTATATCCTCGACCCTCTGCTATTCTCACTTTTCACTAACAACCTACATACTGACACCACACACTCTGCTCTCATCTGCTATGCCCACACTCTACCAGAACTACAACAAATCACACAGGAATCATTCTCTTCTGTAGAAAGCTGGCTATCCAATGCTCAGCTCCTACTCAACCCAAGTAAGACAAAACTTCTCCTGTTCCAACCTTCCAAAGCCACCCAAAACACTCCCCACTTCAACATTCTCATCAAAGACAATACCATCATCTCTCCATCAGAACACAAAATTACTCGGTGTGGAAATAGACAACAAACTTAGATTTGACACCCAAATATCTCTCACAATAAAAAAAGTTCACAAGAAACTTGGTGCATTATATTGAAGCCGCCAATTCCTAACCAAGGCTGCTAGAATCTCCATCGCCAATTCCCAAATAATCTCCACCCTACTCTATGCATCTCCCATACTTACCAACCTTAGACAGACAGACCTACTCAAGCTTGTTACAACAAAATTGCTAAATGTGCCACTGGAACATTCTACCGCAGCCATCACTGTATCTCCCTTAAAGAACTAAACTGGCTAGAACTTCCACAACTCCTTCACTTTAATCAACTCACCCTCGCTCATAAACCTATTAACCACCCCCTTAACATCCCTTCCCTTCAAACTCTTCTTCAACCCTATCACTCCACTAGGCCCCTAAGATCAAGCAACAAAAATCAACTCACTGTTGTAAAAACTCAGCAGGAGAAGCCATATTTTCATGTACCATATCTAAACTTTGGAACAATCTTCCACCCTTTATAATTACTCTACCTTCTAGCAGTCTTTTCAAGACTGCACTCAAATTCCACTTAAATTTGCACTGGCTTTGTCCTTGTTCTAATCCAGACTAACACCCCCCCTTACCACTCCCACCTAGACTCTTAACCCAGCTATACTACCGCCACTACTAACTACAGTCAGAAATAGCTAGTTGTCTTTACATACTTTAAAATCTTGTCTGACAACTTTGTTACTAATATTATAAATGACAAGAAACTATCTTAACTTGCAACATTTACAGTATATACTGTTGATAATCAATATCTTGTTATTGTAGTAAAGCCAACAACCTGTAATGTTGTTTACTATTGCTGCAACTTTGAATCTCTATTTATCATGTACATGATGTAGAGCTTTTCTCCCCGGGCATCCGCTGAAAAAGGACCTGCGTCCAGTCAGAATTTCCTGGTAAACAAATGTAAATGAATAAATAAATAATAAATAAATAAAATGTCTGACCTACACATAAAGATTTTGGTAAAACAAGCAGTTCTTTGTGAGCTTCAGGCTTCTAGGCTCCTCTTCTCCAGAAAGACATACTTATTTCTCTCTGACAGCAGAGGGAATTGCAGCAGTTGGGTTTCGATGAATACTAGGGGAACCATCCACAGATTTATAGTTTCATAGGTTCGACACTCAAACTTATGAACTACAGGAATTCAAGAAGCCTGATTATCATAATTCTGTATTTATTAGGCCCTATGTATGTATGTATGAATGTATCAAAACTATTTTTGAATAATTCTGGTAGTGGTTTCAAATTAAAAGCATCTTTCAGCTGAAGCATCACCCTATGAGAGGAATAAAAGCATTTTATTTGTAGTATTTAGTTAGCGTAAGAAATAGACCATTAACTACATTACATATTTTTGTTAATTCATACTGTTAATAATTTCAAATAATAAAAGGAAATAGTAGGAAAAGGTAAATCTGCAGGAATCTCTGACAGCCACATGAGGTTATCATATTTAGTTACAACAGAAATACCAAAATCCAAGAACTACATGTCTAAAATGGACGCTATTGTTCCTAAAATACCTGGTCAATAATTATCCATCACTTCAGTTATGTCTGAAATTAATAAAGTAAATAATAGGTTTGAAGAATTAGTTACTTCTACTGCATCACTCACAAAGGATATAGATAATGTGTGGTCTGAATGTTCTCATGCAATACAACGTCTTTGGTAAGAAAGGAATTACCTTAAACTTAGACTCTGTGCTGTCAGACGAAGTGGCAGAATCAAAGTTACTTAACTTGGAAAACGAACGTAGACCAAAAATAAATAAATAAATAATTATTAATAATAAAGCTAACAGGATTGCCAATGAAAGCAGAAGCAGGCAACTATGCCAAATTTGTAAAAGTACTACTATGCTAAAAAAGTACTATTATGCTAATTCATGAAATTCTGAATTCCCTGAAAGTGATGTATGTATAATGAATGCAGAGTCTTCACCCATTACTGCAGTGATGTCAGGTAGGCAACCAAGACATGAATTAATCAGAGATTATGATATAACTCAGGAAACTGGGCAAGACTCTCACCCACAATAACTCATAAGTATTCTATGTGCAGAGGTATTCTACAGAAACCAAGAAAGGACGTTTCTGTCTATGAGACAGTGTAGAATGAAAAGTTTAAAGTTCTGGTTTCAGTATCTGGCACACTCTTAGCTTCTAAGAGGTGCAAAAGCCTCTCAATGTTCTGCAAAATCAAGAAGTGAGATAGATGTAATCCATACTGGGTTCATGAGGAAAATATCTGCAAATTGCAGAAAACAACAAGGGGTGCACCAACAGCCATGCTACAAGGAAAAGAAAGACCCCAGAACCTTTTCTCTTGCTCTGAAAATGGGAGACAGTGAAAGAAACAGTAAGTTTCTACCAGCAATTGTCTCTGGAGTTCTTAAACAGGAAGACTGTCACTGAATGAATTAAATAAAAAGTTGTGACTTTTTGTGCTTTTTCACATTTATTAATTTATTGGCAATAGAAAATATTTTATATATACTGTTCTTTGTCTGGTTTAGTATTACAGCAGGGGTGTCAGAAAACCTTGGCTTCTTACAGGCTATGACTGAACGAGCTCATCTGTTTATGTGAAGGATAACCATGTAGCAAAGCTTTTACATCGGAGACAATCTTTTTTTCATTGAGATGAAGCAAGCATATTTAATGAACAGGTACATAATATACAAATACCTTATACTTGCATAGATTAAATGACATGTAAATGATTATGTGTTACAACATCAGTTGGTAAAAGACCCCTTAGCCTTATAGGATTCTACTTTAGCTTCACAGCTCTAGACTGTATTATTATTTTACATCAAGCAACTGTCTAATCACAATCCAAAACATCAAAAACACACTTGGAAAAAACCTCTCATCGAAAGCTGGAAATACAGGCACCAGAATTGTACTTAAAGGGAAATTCAGTGAAAAACTTTGGTTAAAATCACTGCTTGTAGATCTAAAACCCAGTCCTTTTGTTTATACATAAAATGATGAAAGCTTTCATCTTTTTATGTGAAAGACTTCATCAGACAAGCAATCAAATTACACTCACACTTAAAATGTATTTTAAACCAATAAAAATCACTTAATAAAACCATGTGATTTTCAAGCCTCCCAACAAGCTCCACTCAGTTCATTAAACACTTTTACTTCATAGCAGTTTACAAAACTCAAATGACTCTCTCTTGTGAGGTTAGCTTGGCAGTCAAGGTATCCACCCCACAAGCAAAAGGTGCAAGGTTTAACTCTCATCTGGGGTAAGCCACCAGGCTCCAGATGCCACACCATGGCACCCAGCCCAGCACCACCCCGTAAAAGTTTGCTTTCTTAAATATAAGTTCAAACTTAAAATTGATTGTTGCTCCTCAATAAAACCATTGTAAATACATTTACTATCTCTGCTGAGCCCTTAGTTTTAATAAACAAGCTACTGATACATTTTCATTCCAACCCGGCTGGAGATCAACAGTCAAATAAAATTGTCGATATTGTTCACACTTTTCAAGAGATAAAGTCCAAGGTCCCCCTTTTTCATTCACTGCAATTTGTTCAAGCATGGCGAATTTAAACAATGGGTACGATTTTGATGTACATGTTTAAACGGTGCACTTGTTTTTTTCTGTTTTTTAATGATTAAATTAAAAAGATTTGGTAGTTACAGCAACCTCTATGCCGCCATTCACATGTTTGTATATGGTATCTCTGAATAAATTTTGCATAGGTGGCTGTGGTCTTGGGGTTAGGAGGAGCCTTGAATTTTGACAAACTGTCAATTAATAGAATGTAGTTTGCCTTAGAATAATTCCTGCTACTGGCTTAGCTGGGTGTTTTGGGTTGATTTTTGCTTCAAAGGAGACAGCTTTGTGAACCAACCTCACTAGTCAGAATGTGATGGGGGAGGGGCAATGCTCTGCATTTTTAGTGATCCATTCTTGCCTCCAATGTGTATTTACATCTCTCTCATACCTTATTTTCTTAATAATTAACTGGTTATTTGAGAACATGAGACAATTGTTATATTGCTTTAGGATGCTCAAATGTAACAAGATAGCCACAAAGACATTAGGAAAGTGCATATCCATGTTGTACTGTCCTGTACTAGGGTGGGCTGTTTAGGATTAAGGACTGGGTTTTAATAGGGGGTTCCTAGGATCGTTTCTGGAGTTAAGGCATTTGGATTTCTCCAGAGTGAAGATGTACTCCTTCCCCGCTCCAAAAGCTGGCATAAAATTTGAGTAAAGGATCAGGGTGGCGTCACCATTTCAGCTCTTTGACCAAAGGCATCACTGAAAAGTGTGCTCTGGATGATGCAGATTATACATGTGGAGTGATCTCCTAGGTGTCCTCTGGTCCTATGTCTGGGGTCACCTGTTTTGTTACAGCTAGATATGATGGAAACATCTGGTGGTACCATGTATGCCTCAAGAGTAGGCTTTATGGCCTAAGGATAGTTCATAGTTCAGGACCCTTCTTTTCAGGGAAAAGACAGACAGGTTAGTAAATGGGTCTCTCTCCTTTCAGATTATTACCCTGCCATGAATGCTAAAGAGTTACAGAGTGTAGTAGTACCTGAACTCTCACTCTCAGTAAGTAATACACTGGTGACTCCTTCAGGTTCCCCTCTACCCACTTACTAGGTTTGAAGAGCTCCTGTACTGCAGCAATGATCCTTCTAGTTGAGCATCTTCTATATTGTACCCTCACAACTGTATTATGTTCATTATAAGGATAAATACTACAGTATCATTCCTTATCCAAGGAAAGAGTACTAAAGCAGTTAACTAGTCCCTGGGAGGTGGTAGGTAAAGCATGCTCTGCAAAACTGCAGTGGTGAAACTGCTGCTGCTATACTAAATGCCTAATTTGCAATGCTTGAAAAAAGTATGAATAGTGGTTCAAGTGGGTGCCTCACAGACACTCTGAGCTGAAACAGTCTTAAGAAGGACTGGTGTAGTCACTGCTGTCTTGGTAGAGTGTCCTTCTAATGTATTTCCATGATTTACATAACAAAATGCAATGCAGTCAACCACTTTGCAGCATTTGTTTTGTCACTAATCTCAGCTGTTTCCTTGGCATAATGGAGACGACGAGCTGGTTAGACTGTCCAAACTCATTCGCTGATTTTAAGTTCTACCTCATTTGCTTATGCACATCCAGTAAATGCAACATTCTGTTCCCTTTGTCTGGGGGCTTTAAAATAAAATATGGGTATCTGGATAGTTGAACCCATGCCAGTTCCGAGACCACTTTAGTCATAAAAGAAGAAGTATTTCTAAGATTTAGCCTGTTCCTCTGAAATACTGTATATGGTTTGTTATACATTAGAGCTGACAAATCAAAGATCCTACCAGCAGATTTAATAATTAACAAGCGAAGTATTAAAAAAAAAAATAAGTGCCACTAATAAAGGAGCTTCAGAAATATCCAGGGTCAGTTTCACCACCAAAAAAATTAAGGTTTAAAGGATGATGAATACGTGAATAGGCTTTCTGGAGGACTGGAATGTGGAATCCGCATTAAAAAAATGTTAAGTCAGTCACACCTAAAGCACCAATCATGTTTTCTTCATCATCAGTTGTGTGGGCTGCCTTTTCTCATTCATGTGTATAGCACTTGAAAGGCAGACCGCAACCAACACTAGTGTTGCAATGTAATGTTAATGACGTACTTAAGCAATTTAAATGAGAAAAATATCTTATGCCACAGTGGTACGGCGGTAGTGTTGTTACCTCACAGCAAGAGCTTCTCCCGTTCGATTCTCGGCTTGGCTTGGGAGTGCCTTCTGTGTGGAGTCTGCATGTCCTCCCTGTGGTTGGGTAGCATTTGAAAGACATGCGTGCATAAATGGGTGTGCCTTCGTTGAAGGTTGGGCATCGAGCTGGCACCTCGGCATTTTGTAAAAAATCTACTGCCAATCATTAGAGGACCGGAGTTCCGCTGTGGCGACCCCTTACCGGGAAAAAGCCGAAAGACAAACAAATGAGAAAAATATCTTAACTGAACAGCAAGAAAAAAACTGCTCTACTTGCTTAGTTTAAAAGATTTTCTCACAGTTAACTTTATTGTGATGCTGAACTCCAGGAAATTGCTATCCAGCCTGCCTACAATCAAGAATGTGACACCTCATTAATTGATTACTGGCAGGAATGTATGTGCTATCTGTAAAATGGTCAGGGGGCGACAAGCTAAAATAACTCACAAGGTTTCATATGCAAAATACAAGCTGTTGTGAGACAAATACAAGCTGCCATGGGACAGCTCACTTGAATAGTGAAGGATTATTTTGTTATGTAGTTGCAGTTGTTAGGATAAACTTAGAATAACACCAAGCAGAAGCTTTTCCCCTTGGCCAGATCAGATTTCTTGGTATTTGTCTTCCTGGTCTTCTGCAGAATGTGTAGCACTTTGTTAGAGATGTGGCTGTTGAAACCTATTAGGCTGAGACTATCCATGGCACAACCCTGAGGGTCATTACGTTCAAGTGCGCCACTGATCTGTTCTGTTGAATTGGAAAGGTAGAAACTTTGGAAGTGGTAATAGTCTCTCTCTCTCTCTCTCTCTCTCTCTGTCTCTCTCTCTCTCTCTTTTTGTTCTTCTGAACTGGTTGAGATAACCACAGTCATCTTGCCAAGAGAAGGGCTGTCAGAATGAGCCTTACCTTTTTCAGTTCCCTTTTGGAGTATATTTGAAAGGATGGGAAGGATCAGAAATGCACTGTCAAAGGAAAAGAAAAGGTAGTCATTGCCTAAGTCACCATGAGGGAGATATGACATAGAACTTCTGCAGATGGTAAGTCTTTTGGCAATAAGCCATGGAAACATTGTTTGTTTAGTCACCAATCATATAGGCTGGAGGAGGATCTGTTCAGCTTGTCTGTAGGGGGTTCTGGTAAGATGTGATGTAAGTAGCCAGTAGATGCAGACCTTACTTGAAGGTAAAGTAGTGGCTCTCATGACCAGTACGTCTACTGTAAGAATGTCTGCCTGTTCATTGTGGTATTGTCCTTTACCAGTTTCAGCATGCCTTGGTGTCACACTGTTTTGAATAACTAGATGTCAAAATCATAGCCATTATGTTCTTTACATTATTGTTCTTGCTGTCCACTATAGAATTCCACTTGCCTTGTACATTTTTGTGGATGGTATGTGCACCTAAGCCAAATTTGAAGTACCTTCAATGGTTGAGTAATGCCTGTGGTCATGAATGGCTCTGCTGGGTTGACTAAGACCTGGTGCAGCTGTCAGATATATTGCCTCTTTGTGGACAGCTTCAACAGTAGCACTTTCTTCAAGATGTGAAAAACTGCTGCCAGAGATTCTTGATGTAGTCCTGCATATCTCATGTACAGCATGACCAAAGGAACCATCAAGACTGGGAGTGAGATGTATCCAAGTAATTTAAGCAATGTTTAGGCTATCATGTGTGTTCTTTTATATATGTAAGAAAGAACAGTCCCAACTGGAGAATTTTTTTCTGTTGGAAAAAGTCTACTTACTTTTGTGCCCAGCATGGCTCATACAAAGCTCTTCAAGGTACAGGTGTTAGGTTAGATTTTGTGAAGTTCCAGGGAAAAATATGTTTGTTAGACAGTGGATTCTGTACTGCAGAGCCCTTAGTAGCTCATCTAGGGTAAATGCTTGAATCAAGCAGTTGTATCCATAGGATTAGATGTGCATTTTTGAGGTTCTTGGGTGCATGAGTAATGGACACAAAGCATTTGGTGATCGTGCTGAGCACAGCAGGAAAATAAATGACAAAGAGGTAAGTTGAACTGGCAGTGTGCCTGCTGCCTGGAATGAAAGTATTGCTGATGGCCTTTGTGGATAGGAATACACAGACAGATATCTATCATCTATGGGATCACCAGTAATATATATTGCATTAGCTAATGAAGGAAGGCCTGCAGTGTTAGTATTTTGAATTCAGTTACTTTCTAAAATTTGTTTAATCTGGGTAAGCAAAGAATGGGTCTTCACACACATTTCTCCTTTGGAAGCAGAATATCATGGTGTAGATCTCTTTCCCTTGTTTATTTTTGGCAGAATTTCTATGATCTCACACAGTAAGACTAGTGCCAGAACTAATTGTGCTGCGTTTGTCTTGTCTGCTAGCATAGCAGACCTTCCTCGAAAGGAAAGCAAGTTTCTGAATTCTAGCATGTGGCGTATTGCTATAGTCTCCCTTACCTATCTATTTGAAGTTTGCTGAAACCAATTATTTCTAAAAAAAAAAAAATGTTGCCTCCAAGATGTGAAGAAAAGGAGGTAGGCTAAAGGAGGGAAGAGACTGCAAGAGGAGAGGGGAAGGTGGGATCTCATAGTCAGTACTGGTATTGTTTGCCTAGGTTGGTGGGGGGGGGGTACCTCCACTTTCCTTATTTTGCTGCTTGTCACAGAATGCCTCCTCTCAAAAACTGTTTCATTTTATGGGCACTTTTCTCTAGTGTGATCCAGATATGCAAGGTTTGATTCCTTCATCCTCCACTGCCTAACTGTATGACTTTGAGCAAGTCACATAAACAGGTCATGCTCTTAGTCTGAGTGTGAAAAATGCACATAGAGATCAGTGCTCTACCCCAGAAAACAAATAAAAATAAATAAATAAATGTACTCTATAACAGCAGGCTTACAACCTCAAGGGAGGTTAGTGAGAAGCCCACATTCAAAGAAATCTAAGCTGAAACTCAGTTTTCCATCCAGTTATCTAGACTAGATTATAAGCACACTAATATCAAGGCTACATCAAAGGGGAGAGTTTATTCTATAATCTAGATGGTCTGATAGTAATGAAATTCTTATTGAACATACTATTAAAATGTTTAATCTTTACCAAGTACTGACTGTTCTCAGTAGAAAAATGGTGGGAACTGAACCTTATTCCCAATGTACCAACCAGCAGATCACAGTGAAAACATTTATATGAGAGGACCATATCTCCACTGAAAAATCACCTTGTAGAAAACAGCTGCAATCTAAATAATATTACTTGATGCGAAAGACCATGCACTGTGCAGATCTTTTTAGTAAATAATTTTTGGAAACATTACAATTTTTATGTGTCTTTCATACTATAAGAGCAAAAGGATCCAGTATACTTTATGTGTGGCCTTATTAAGGATTTAAGCAATCTTAATGTCCCTGATGAACTTCTAGATTTAGTACTATGAGGAATAACCTTAGTAATATGAAAACACCTTCTGATGAAAATATTTGCATTTTAAAACAAACTTCCTTTTAACCTTAACAACCAAGTCTCAAACAGTTTTCTCCTAAGAAAGAATGTGATCATTAATTGAATAGAGATATTATCTGTTGTTTCATCTTAAGCATAGCACATTGCTTGTATTGCTGTACAAGGAGATATTATTGGATAACGACCAATGGTATAAAGACTCTAACAACATCTAAAAAATTAAAGAATCTCTTATGTCAGTAGCCATAACCCCTTCTTTGAAATAGTCTATGAACTTGTTTCTCCATACTTGTTTAAAAGAAGGAAGCGTGTGACCATAAATACATTAAATAGAAAAGCATATAATACCAAGCCCTGAGTTACCCCTTTATACATAAATTTTGCATAGGAAAATGAGTCTCTTACTTTCACATGGTGGTTACAATACAGTAACCAGTTCTGAACCACTAGCTTGTCATGGTGAAAAAACTTGTTTAAATCAGTGAAGCATTGAGCTATGCCATGTTGGGTCACCTGACACGGGCAGGTTATGGCATAGATAAGAGTGTAAAGATGCTCCATTGAAGAAGGTAATGGCAAACCACTCTAGCATTTTTTTCAAGAAAATCTTATCAACAAAGCAACAAAAGATGTCAAAATAACACCAAAATATGGGGCCTTAGGTCTGAAGGCACCCAGCATAGTAAAGCAGCAGACAATATATGGATGGATGGATTAATGATTAATGCTTAGATGAATATCTATGTGCTGAGATGCTCAGAACTGTAAGGAAAATCTAATGCTTCAAATAACTGTACAAGACAAGTGCCTTCAATATAAGAACTATGAACCGAGATAAACTTGAAGTGCTTACAGATGACAGGGCAAGAATAAAGACTGACATTTAGGAAATTAGTAAATTAAAATGACTGGGAATTAGTCATTTTACATCACATAAACATCAGATCTTCTACTGTGGGTTAGAATCTTTCAGAAGGAATGGCATAACCCTCATAGTTAATAAAAGGGTATCAAAATCTGTGCTAAATTACAAAACAAAAATGATAAAATGATCTCAATCAGACTAAAAGGGATTGCATTCAGCATTACAGGGATACAAGTTAATGTTCCAGCTACAGATGCTGCAGAGGATCAAATCAGTCAGTTTTATGAGGATCTGCAGTACTTTTTGAAATTAACATCAGAATAAGATATTGCATTCATCACAGATTACTATAATGCTAGACTTGGTGGTCAAAGTACTATTGGAATATTGGGCAGGTTTGGCCTTGGAGTACAAAATGAAGAAAAACATGGACTAGTAGAATACTGCCAAGATAGTCCACTTATCATAGTAAACACTTGTACTGGCCTAAGACACAGCTTTATACATGCATAGCATAAAATGGTCAATACTGAAATCAGATTTTCTATGTACTTTACAGTCACAGAAGGAAAAGATCTATACAGCTGACAAAAACTGCTCTGGTGCTGACTGTGGCTCAGGTAATCAACTTCTTATCATAATGTTTAGAACTAAATTAAAGAAGGCAAGAAAAGCATCCACGTCCACTAGATACAAGCTCAGCATTTCAAGTGAATATGCAGGGGAGTCAAAAAACAGTTTTGCTGGATTAGACTAGAGCACCTGAAGAAATGCACAGATACTGTGGTATTGTCCAGAAGGTGCAATAGAAGTATTCCAAATAAAAAGAAAACAAAAAGTTAAAATGGCTATCTGTGGAGGCTTTAGAAGTGGCCAAGGAATAAAGGGGAGCAGATGAGCAGGCAATGGACATAAAAAATATGTCAAACTGAATGCAGAGTTTCATGGTCTAGCAAGACCGGATAAGAAGGTATATTTAAATGACCAGTTCAAACAGCAGGAAGAAGACAACAGAATGGAACAGACAAGATATCTTTAAAGAAGACTGATAATATTAAGGAAAGTTTTCAGGTAAAAATGGAAAGGAAAGAGACAAAGATGAAAGGGGCCTGAAAGAAGCAGAAGATATTAAGAAGCCAGGGCAGGAATATACAGAACTGTATTAAAATGATCTTATTATAACTGATATGTACAATGACATGCTGCCTGATTTAGGGTCAGATATACTGCAGCGTAAGTTAAACTGGCTCTAGAAGGACATGCTAATAACAAATCTGCAGGAAGTGAAGGAAACCCAGCTGAATTGGTTAAAACCTTGAAAAATGATGCTGTTCTAATGCTGCTTGGAATTTATCAGCAAAATTGGAAACACAACAGTGGCAATTGTATTGGAAAAGATGAATTTATATTCCAGTCCCGAAAAAGGTATTGATAAAGAGTACTCAAATTATCAAACAATTGCACTTGTTTTACATTAGCAAAGTAATTCCTGAAACTTGACTTCAACTGTATACATACTGAGAACTGCCACGTGTACAAGCTGGCTTTAGAAGTGGCAAAAGTACTACAGGTCAAACTGTCCTCATCTGCTGGATAGTGGAAAAAGCAAGGGAGTTCCAGAAAATACTCACTTTTGATGTACCGACTATTCAAAAAGCTTTTCCTGTGTGGACCATAACAAATGGTGGCAAGTTCTTACAGAAATGGAGCTACCAGGTCTCCTTGTTTGCCTCCTGGGGAATCTATATGCAGAACAAGAAGCAACAATCGCAACCAAGTTTGGAATAACTGACTGGTTCAAGATTGTGAAAGAAACATAACAAGGCTGTATATCATTATCCTACTTATTAAATTTATATACTGAATATATCATGCAAAATCCTGGGTGAGATGAATTGGATTCTGGAATATAAATTGCTGGGAGAAATTTTAACAGCCTCATATATGCAGATGATACCACTCTGATGGCTGAAAGTGAGGAAGAGTTAAAGAGCTTGTTGATGAATTTAAAAGTAAAAAGCTCAACATCAAATAAACCTAAAATGATGTTACCTAGCCTTATCTACTGCTTATAACTAGATGGGGAAGAAGTGGAGGCAATGATAGAGTTTATTTTCCTGGAATCAAATATCTCTGCAGATTGTCAATGAAGGTGCATATAGTCAAGCTGTGGTTTCCCATTAGTAGCACATGGTTGTATGCGCTGGACTATAAATAGGATGCGCAGTGGGAACAATGTTTTGAACTAAAAACTCCAAGGAAAGAGTGCTACAGAACCAAGAACCAGTAAAACCACAACAGGCACCCAAAGAGGCAGGAGGTAATAATAAAACACAAGCCCGTAGGTGTCAGCAGCAGCAGGTTTAATCGCATAAATGCCACATAATACAAAGCGTTTTCGTCCACCAGATGATATATATATATAAATACTAAAACCATCACAATGTGTTGGACAGATAAATAAACACATTGTGATGGTTTTAGTATATATATATATATATATATATATATATATATATATATATATATTTATTTTAACGTTCTTTTAAAAAATGTGTATGTTTTTATCTATTTTCATCTGTATTTGTGGCAAGTTAGTAGGTTGTCATGAACATTTTAGTTATAGGATTTAATTGGTGTCAATTAAACAATTGTTTTAACTATTAATTAAATTGGGAGGGGTATATAAGCAGACACAGCCTTCATTCATTCATTTTACATCTGAAGAAGTCTGGTGGATGAAAACGCTTTGTATTGTGTGGCATTTATGTGATTAAACCTGCTGCTGCTTACACCTACCGGCTTGTGTTTTATTATTACCTCCTGCCTCTTTGGGTGCCTGTTGTGGTTTTAATGTTTTGAACTATAGTACTAAAGAAATTTTTTTTAGAATTACGTGGACTGCATGAAAATCAAAACAGTTAATACTGATAGGTTTATTGGCAAGTATTAGGCTAGCTGCCCTTTTTGGGTCATTTTTAGGCCTAGCCCATTTCCCTTAAAGGTGAGAATCAAAGCTTGGGGCTTCTGTCTGTTAGGTAAACACCTTAATCATTTTGCCAACTCCCAATATATTAGGCTAATAGGGAAGTACTAGACTAGCTGCCCTTGTGGGCCATGTTAAGCCTAGACAATTTCCTCTCAAACATGAGAATCAAACCCTGAACTTTGCATCTGTGAGGTAAGCAACTTAACCCCCTAATCAAAGGGGAAATAAACCTAGACTGTTCAATAGAAGGCCTGATAGTAAAACCAGAGCTCAAATACTTTGGCCATATAATAAAAAGGCAGGATTCACTGAAGAAGCACTGATGCTGGGGAAGGTTGAAGACAAAAGAACAAAGGAGCGGAACAGGTTGTGGTGGATAGATGACATTACTGCATTAATGAATATGAATTGGCAAGTTGACAGGGAAGCCTGGTATGCTAAAATCCTTGGGACTCCACTAAATGATTAAACAACACTAGCCAGTTCAGGATTCAGCAGACAATGTAATTTTGATTCCCAAATATGAGAAGTATGTCAAGAATAGATGGTGTAGAGTAGAAAAAAAAAGCCTTAAACATTTCCAAGTAAATTATTGTTCTACCCTGTGGGAGGTTGTCTTGATGGTTAAGGCATTTATCTTACAGACACAAGGTGCAGCATTTGATTCTCACATGGGGTAATTAGCTAATCTTAAAATTGCCTACATTGGCAGTTAGCTTAGTACTAATCTACGAACCTAAAACTGCATTTTGTTATTAGTCATTTCTTTGGCATAGAACGATGGAGCCCCGGAGAAAGAGAAGCAGCCCCATGAAGCAGCAGATAAACTAGCTGCCCTAGGAACCACACAAAAAACACTTTGGTTCTTTTCTGTATAATGGCCACTGTTTGGTGGGACAACTTCTGTTATGCAGAAGAACAGACAGATGAAAAAGTTATTTAACTGATGCTGTAGTCTTCCACCTTTCCTCTAGTTTTTTTATGACCATTTCCTTAGAAGCTGCCCAAACAGTAGTTCTTTACCTAGAGAAGTGTAAATAACATCAGTTGGCAGGGAATGAATTCCCAGCAGTGTATGCCTGCATGTTGGCTGTGCCTGTAGCTGCCCTGTTATTGTAGTCAGTAGCACAATATCCACATTTTATTGGGTGTTCTCCACCTTGAAAATAGTTTGAATCAATTTTCAAATTCTGTATCTGAGTTCCTCAACAGGGATCTCATTAGCCATATTCTTAATTTGTTTGTGTTATTACCCTGATATTTTATCATATGTTTTTCAGTTAATGGCAATAATAATTAGAGGGAAGAGTATGCATACATTTTTGCCAAATAAACCAACATACTGAGATAGTTAAAACCTGGAGCAAATTCAGACTACCTAGCAGCATCTGAGGATATGGTACAGGGCCCGAGTAAAATTGTGGTACAGGAATTTACAGGATTTGTGTATCTCATAAATCCTGTTGGCATTCTTTGGGGTAGGTGCCTGGGAACCTGATTAAAAAGGGTTGCTTTCAAATGCATCCTTGAATACTTGGGTCAGGGCAGGGAACGAACTGTGTTTTTTTTTTTTTTTTTTGTTCATGCATGTTCAGGAGGTCCAGGAATGATTTGTGACTGTGGAAACATCCTTGGAACCCCTCTTAAAACTGCACCCTTCTATGATTCAACATATCACCAAATGAGACACGCTGTTGGGGATGGAGGCCAGTGGCACTGTCTCTTCATCATCAGTAATGTAGCCAAATGAGGGGGAAATCTTTACAGACTAGGTCAGATCCTCAGCATCTATCTCTGACATGTGATGTGCCAGGGTAAATGAGCCCTTTTTCTTTTAGAGCGTGAGGGCCACTTCCAAATATGGGTATATGGGTGTCAGAGCACATGCTCCTTGGTAAATCTCCTGTAATCAAATAATGTCAAACCAGATGGGTGTCTATTTTTAGATAGCCACTCCTAGGGCGACAGAACAGGAGGTTCTCTTTCTCTGTTGGCCATATATCTCTACAGCAAAAGGTGGGATAGATGGGTCTTCTGGTGCTTTGTGTGCTAAATTATTCGGAGTATCATGCTGGGAGAGTGTCAACAGTCAGTACTTTGATGCAGACTGAAATTATGAAAGGCCAACATCCATCGCATGAGCATGGGAACCAACCTGCAGCTTGGACATCAAAGCAATGACTGTGAAGGCATGGATGATGGTAAAGGACTATAATTCCATTGTCTGTTTCTAAAGGGTCTATTACAGAATGACATACAGACAAATCGATGCCTCATTGAGACCAATATCCTCAGGCTCTGAGTGACTGATGGAATCCCTACAGCTTCACATTCCCTATCAGTTGTCTCTTTAATCACTAACTTCTTAAAGTTCTCTATATTAATGTGTCTGCATTCATTTTTAGGAGTGTTTCTCATTTTTAGGCTTCTGGCTGAGGACTCTGCATGGGAGAGGAGGTGGATGCCCTTTATCCCAGACCTATAGCTTTATAATATCCAGGAAAGCCCAAAAGCTATGAGACTGATGGAGCAGAGTCTTTATCAAAATACACAGAATGCCCATAGGAAGAGATTGGATTATTCCCTCAGTAACTGAAATAGGCAATTCAAATGATAGTTCATTGGAGGAATGTATCTTCAAGATCATTTCTTGGTGATCTTTTATGTGGATGTCAAACTCTCTACCAAAATAAGCAAGACTAAGCAAAACGAAGCAAGCACAATACAGAAGAGCCTTTGACATTAAATTTGCTAATTCTTAAGTTAGAATAAAAACTATTCATAAAAACATAGAATTTAACCAATAACATAAAACTAATGAAAACAACTAGTAATGTTTGTAGGATCATATTACTAACCTCTCAGTTTAGGCAGTCTGTTCAATGCTCTATTCATTACCTCCTCAAGCTAAGTCTCTTACATAAAAACAAATCACCCTGTTTCCCCCAAACAGTTTTGGAGTGAGGTAAATACCATCTCAGGTAGAAATTCACATAAAGAGCTTTCCTCTGTTGGCCACTTTCCTAGCACTGCTGGAATTCTGTCACCTGCTGATTTTCTCACAGAATTCTCCAATCTATTCAAGCAGCAGAACATAAATTCTTCTTCCACACAAATTCACTTAAATCCCCCAAAATGACTCAGCCTTCTATATCTCTGAAATTACAAACAAATTGCACATTAACTAGAAGAGATTCCTCTAGACTACCCTTAGTTTATCTACCACTGTAGATATTTCATAGTCATTCCACTAAAACACAACTACAACCTTAGCTGCACAGCCAACACCATGGCCTCTGTCTGGAAATCAGCCTTTGTCAGACCTGTACCAAAAGATCACAGACCCTCTTCAATCTACCAGTTCCACCCCCTCCCAAAACTTGCTATCCTTTTAAAAAAAAACTTGAAAAAATCATTTACAACTAACTTACCTTGACAAATACTATTTATCTTTCTCAGAAGGAACGTGTCTTTTGGGTGGGTAGAAGTACCATGATTCCTTTCTGGACACTCACTGAACCTCAATAACATGGATAAAGGTAATTTCATTGTGTTAGTGTTCATTGACCTTACCCAAGCCTTTGACTTGATTGCACACTCCATGCTATTATCCCACCTACAAGACATAGGTGTAAGCTCTGAATCTACTCAATGGTTCAAGGATTTCCTGTCCAACTAAACTTTCACGGTTAAAATTGGGCCTGCCTTATCAAATACAGCCTTTGCTCTTTCAGGAGTTTATTAGGGATAAATTCTTCAGATAATACTATTCTCTGTTTTTTATAAATAAACTGTCTTTTCACCTACCTCATCTACAACTCCTCCTTTATGCTGATGACATGATTATCTTTAGATCCAACCCTTCTCATGACATCATCCAAAATCAACTTCAAGCCGACCTTCAACAACTAAACAATTGGATTTGTTCTAAAAATAGTCTTTACACCTAGAAAAATCAAGTCTATGCTGTTTTGTGCAAAGAAAAGACTCACTAAAGCCACTAGCCCTCTCTGTGTCAAAGACCTAAACAATAACCTAATTCAATACACTACGTCGTTTTAGTTTGGCATGACCAATTCCTCAACTTCCAAGACCGCATTCAGAAAGTCAGATCCAAAGTCAATTACCTCCTATTCTTGGCCCAAAAGATATCTTATTTCCTCTCACAATCTGCTATTGCAGCTTTAGGCAAAGGTGTTCGACTTGTACAATTAGAATATAGGTTCATAGGTTCATAGGTTGGTACTAGGCTATCGGCCCTAGGGCCTATACAAGTCTAGCCATAACAATTCCCTGGATATGTCTTCCCACAATATTTACTTCCCTGGACCCCTGTCTAGCATGGCGACTGGCGTGATCCCTGGGGTGAATTTCCTTTCTCCCATCCAATCATTAAGGTTCCTTTTGAAGAGGGCCAAGGAGGCACTCTGCTTGACATATATGGGCAGTCTATTCCAGAGTCTGGGGAGTCTCTGGGTCGGGAACCTATCCCTCCAGCATGTTTTATTTATTGTGATGACAAGGTTTAGATTCCTGGAGCATGTGGCTCTGAGGGATTGGGATTTCTTTAAGTGGAGCATGTCCAACAGCTCAGGGTTATGGCTTACCCCTCTTCACCACTGTCTTACAAAAACACTACCACCTTACAAATTCTCTATAATAAAATCTGCCATTTCATCACCAACACCCCTCAGGGTGGATTACGTAAACATTGGTTTACAAAGTCCATTGAACATGAGAGAAACAGACAAATGTTGGCTCTTTAAAACAGAACTGGAAACAGTTACACATCTTGTTGCTGGGTGTGATACACTAATGGTAGAGGGCCTGTGTACTGAAAGGCATAATAACATGGCTGTTGCATTGGGAATTGTGCAAGAATTACAATATTAAGTAGGTGAGAAGCATTAGAAACTTGATCTACAAAGCATTATAGAGAATGATGAAGTTTATATCACGTGGAATCACCCATTACCAATAATTCAGAAAATATATGTGAGAAAACCAGATATAGTAGTCCATGAAAAGAAGACAAAGTAGCATTGATCACTGAAATTGCTGCACCTAGTGATTAAAGTGTCTTACATACAAAGAGATACAAAGTCATAAAATACCAGAATTTGTAAGCAGAAATGACGGCAGTGTGGAAGAAGGATATCCAGACAGTTCCAATAGTAATAGGAGCAACGGGTCTTATAAAAAGAATTTATAGTCATATTTAGATATGCTATTGATACATGTAACTCCATATGAATTACAGAAGGAGTCAGTTCCAGGCACATTGTGGGTGTTGCAAAGAGCACTTTTAGCTAACATCAAAGGTTGAAACAATACTAATTTCAAGAACTTTAATCATACTTTCACTTAGGAATGAGATCCATTCCTGTCATGGTACTGGAAACCCAAAAGACTTGGAGAAATTAAACCAGATGTAAACATCACTGCAACAACTTGGAAAAGGTAAATTGGCTGCCCAGTAAATCCAGAGCCAACCTCTATCTTGGCCCCCTTTTCTTCAGACTTCTATGTCAAGACACACCATCCTCCCCAACTACGGGATTAACCACATCCAGCCCACACTACTACCTAAGAAGCCATTCCACTATTGATCTTACTCTCATAACTCCATCTACTAAACTTCATTCCACAGAACACAGCTTCTCTGTTCATGCCACTAAACTGTGGCAATCACTGCCACCTGATCTTACTGAAATCTACAAACATTCAGACCTGAGGTCAAAAACTACCTAACTGAGCAATATAGGTGCACATGACAGAACACAGGCCATGCCACCTAACTCTTGTGGTTGCACTCTTACATTCATTCCTGAAAATCTTGGCTGCTTAATCTCCTAATCTCTGCAACATATAAACTCATTCCCACTGCTTGACCATCTATCATATCCATTCCCTACTGTATATCCAATATCTGCTTCTCCTTTTATTAGCTCTCTCAAACCGTAGTTCTTAGTATTCTACAGTTTTTGCTTTTGTCTCCTAAAATTTCCATCCTCACGTGTACATACATTATGTGTTCTTCGGCTGGACCATATTTACCTCACTATAACATCTGCAGTATGCTTTGTATATTCCTGAATCTACTGCTTTTAATAGTTCTTGTAAATATGTTTATATTTTTTACATCTATGTCACTATACGTATAATTTAGTTATACCTTTAATCTTACTCTACTGTTGTTACTATGTATGAAACCCAGTCTGAGCCTGAAAGTGGTCAAATGTGATCAGTGCTCTATCCCAGTAAACAAAAATAAAGTAAATGCTATTTATAGCTAAATGGCTTCCAGTCGTGTCTGTTTCGCACTTCTTTCATCCTCCCTAACATTCAAGCATATAATTAATGATTGCTGCCATCCTCTTACGCATAGACTGAAACACTGAAGGTACCCTCACTCTGGAAAGTCCACTGTATTCCACAGTACCAGAGTACAAAAGTGTCCACCCCATTTCAATCTATCGTGCTCTTTTAAAAATAGTGGCTCTCCACTAAAACTTAACGTTTTGTACAGCTAAAACTTAAGTTACCCACTTTCATATCTAACTGCTTAGTGCACGCCGCAGTGTCTAGGATAAACCATTTTTTCATCTTACCTTTAAGCATCTATGGCAAGAACATCAGTTATTTGAGAGCCCACATTCTGCATCTCAGTAGTCATCTTGGGATTAGTGCTCCTGTTTTCTCCTGGTGAGAGTAGGAGCACAGTGACAGTATTTCCTGGAGACTGCTGATCACCAGAAAGCCTAATAACTGCTTTATAGATGACAGCTTGGAATCTGTGCTTATATTCTGATCCTGGTGAGAGTAGGAGCAGAGTGCATTGATTCCTGACTGTTTCTGAATGGAGAGTGAGTGCCTGTGCTTAACATACCTGATTGGTTTGGTTGCTCTTTGAGGCATCTGCCAGAAAAAGGCTACAAGCCTACAGACCCTTGCATCATCTGGGACAAGACTGTGGATCACCAGACAGGCTGTGGCCTGCTTCTCTTCTTGGGATTGGTGCTAACATTTTGCTTCTGGTGAGAGAAGCAAAGGAGTATTGTATCCCAACAGAGTGAAGCTGTGGTGAGACCAGCATTAGCAGTAGCCAGGCAGTAGCCATTCATACGACTCCCCTCTTTTCATCATTCTTGACAAGCTAATTCTTTGTTTTCAGTAAGCACTGCTTGATTTGTTTTTAACTTCAGAATATCTGCCTAAATACTTCATCCTTATAATGTCTGGGTCTACATATTAGTTTCCCCTCAACTGTTTGGCAGTGCTCTGTACAGACTCTGACAACTTGAGTGACATTTTTCCTGTAAAAGCACAATTGAAATTTCTCCACTATTTAGTTGCACACAGGACAACTAGTTTGCAGTGACAAGCACTGGCCACATAGTTGCAAACCAGATACTCCTGACAGTGATTGATATTCTCACTCTAACAGTCTAATCAATAAAAAAGGGTCTGTTGCCATGGATTTGAACTTTCCTACTGTCTCTGTTACTGGCTTAGTGGATATGGGCATTCTGAGGCTATGTAGAAATTACCTCATGTTTACTGACAACCAGTTAATTCTCAAACAAACTGATATGGTATGTGAGAGATGTATTTACACAATGTCATGGAGCCAACACTGTCACACCAAAGTACTCCTAATGTTAATAAAAGTTGTCAGTAAAACACATACTGCACCCATCACTCACAATTCAAAGCAGTCATATAGACCCATATATACTGAGGCACTTAAATGTTTATTTGTGTCTTTTGGCTTTTCCCAGTTAGGGGTCACCACAGCGGAACTCCGGTCTGCTAATGATTGGCAGTAGAGTTTTACGTGCTGGCTTGCTGGGCCTAACGCACAGCCTTCAATGAAGGAACGCCCATTCGCGCATGTCACCACACAGAAGACGCTCTAACTGAGAATCGAACGGGCAAAGTCTAACTGTGAGGCAACAACGCTACTGCAGCACCACCACCGCAACCTTCCTAAAGCACAAAGACCTCCTAGACAAAGTACACATAAGAAATATCCTCAGCAGCCCCACACTCTTTCAAAACAACACCCACATCAACACATGAGCTACATCTCATGGAGCCTCTGCCTCTAAGCCCATAAGGCATGTCAACACACAATCCAACATTCTAGTCATTGGAGACTCCATCATGAGACACACCGATGTCTCTCTCACCAGGCTAAGTAAGGAGAAAGTTACAGTCAGTTACTTAGGGGCTAGGATCTGCCACATTGCGCATGCACTCAGGTCACTGGACCACAATTACCAATATGACTTAGTCATAGTCCATGTGGGAGTAAATTATGTGAGACATAGCTCCATAGACTATATGAAGAGAGAGACATTACAGAGCTCTCAGAATATGTGTCTCAGGCTGGTATGAGCCTAGCATTAATCAGCATTTTACCTTCTCCAAGGAGGATGCCATAATACAAACAAAAGATGATTGACTTTAATAATTGGCTTAGTTTCTAGTGTCATTCTAAGAGGGTGCAATATCTGTCAGCATGGAAGGAGATGGTCAAGAGACCATGCTGCTTTGCCAGGGATGGTTTAGGCTTTCGAATATTAGTTAAAACATTGTCTTCTCCCATAGTGCCTTTTTTAGGCAATTCCAAACTGAAAGTACTTCCGACATAGCAAATCAAAACCAAGAAAATCTAAAGGCATTACTGCTCAATGCTAGAAGCCTTAACAAAAAAACCCACTCCCTGGAAGCTCTCTTTACCCTAGGGAATGCTGATGTCTGTGTGGTCTCTGAGATGTGGTTTAAAGCAGTGGAGAGCACACCAACAGTGCAAGGTTATAATGCCTTCCACACATTTAGACCAGCTACTTCACAGGCAGGGACTAAAGGTGGAGGTGTCTCTACTTACATCAAAAATAAATATAATTCAAGGCTGATCAAATGGGACAAGGCACTTGAGCTACTCCATGTTCAAATCACCATAGGTAAAATCCAATACTACTTCCTTACAAGCTATAGGTCCCCCTCTATGACCCAGGAAACCCATACCATGTATTTAAACTTATTAGAAACACTAACCATCTGACCCAATACCATATTCATGGGTGACTTTAATTACCCCACTATTAACTGGGAATCCTATACGACATCAAACGTACATGCACAGGGATTCCCTGGACCAGATAGTCAATACACCAACCAGGGGCGCAACCCTACTGGATCTGGTCCTCACTAATATGGGAGAGTGCTGCACACCCCCTACTGTAATGCCTTCCCTAGTAAGGTTAGACCACAAAATGGTCTCCTTTGAAGTAAAAATAAAACCTGGACCCCCAGCTCAACAAGGAATATTCAGGAACTATTCTAAGGCTAACCACCTGCTATTAAGTGAGAACCTGGCAAAATGTCAAGCCCCTATAAACCCTGAGAACACTTCTGCCTATGCAGAACTGTTCACAGAAACCCTGTATAAGCATGTTAATAGATGCATAGAGGCAGCTATTCCCACTAGGAAGAAGTACAAAACTAACTCAAAAAACAAACCATCCTGGTGGAATCACAAAACCAGTCAGATGTATAACAGGAGAAAGAAATTCATGGCAAAAATTAGGAGGTGCAGCACCCAGAGGGATATAAGCACTCTCATCAAACTAAACAAACAACTCAGAGGTCAAATAAAGTCTACCAAAGCTATATTTGAGGTAAGTTTGGTCTCCCAGGCCAAGGACAACCACAAAGCATTCTTTAGCTATTTCCACAACCTCAAAGGCAATACACAATTGTGTGCAGAGCTCATTGTAAATGGAGCCATCTATACTGAGCCAGAAGATATAGCAAACCTCCTGGCTGATGAATTGAGCTTCAACTTTACTCCTGTCTCCTCCTCAACCTTCCCTCAGGAAATATCATCAAATATAACTCCCCCTACTATCACTAGGGAACACGTTCTTAATGCTCTCTCTAAGACCAAGAACACTGCATCAATGGACCCAGAAAATATTCTAGGATGCCTTCTAAATAGCATGAAACATGACCTATCAGGGCCTCTGGAATTACTATTTAACTGTAGCCTCAAAACAGGCTTCATGCCTCATGAATGGTGAAGGGCAACAGTCATCCCTCTGCACAAAGGTGGGCCATCTACAGACCATGGAAACTACAGACCCATAAGTCTCACAAGTCTTATATGTAATACCATGGAAAGAATTATCAGGGAGATGATCAGTAGAGATATAGTAAACATCCAGACACTGGACCCACCCCAGTTTGGTTTCGTCAAGGGCAGATCAACCTGGTGGACTTCTTTGAGAAGGTCACCAAAGCAATGAATGAGGGCAAAATCGTTCACACTGTCTACTTTGGCCTGACCAAGGCATTTGACACAATACCCCACTTGGGTGTTGTTGATAAACTCAAGAAGTTAGGTACAAACCTATATGTCACCCGGTGGATAGCCAACTGGCTCACAGACAAGACCCAGAAAGTTAGAATTGGGGAGTCCACCTCTACAAAGAGGCTAGTCATAAATGGAGTCTCTCAGGATCAGTCCTTGGACTGCTCTTTTTTGGCATTTTCTTCTCAGAAGTCAAGGCCAATGTCAGCGGTCTTTGGCTGACTAAATTTGCAGATGATTGCAAATTAGGAGCTGTCATTGAATCTCACTCTGACACAAATGTCCTCTTGGAGGGGCTGACAAAGACAAATAACTGGTGTCATAGCCATGGACTAAAGCTAAATGCCAAGAAATGCATAATAGTATCCTTTGGGAAGTCATCCATTCCTGGTAACTATCATATTAACAACACACCCCTTAGAGTTGACCCAGTAGTCAGGGACGTAGGGGCACACATAGATAGTAGTCTCTCCTTTGATCATCATGTGTCTACAGTAGTGAGGAAATCATTCTATGCTGTGCAACTTATAAACAAAGGTATGGCATCTAAGTCCAAGGAAGTCATTGTTCCACTATATTCAGCATTCATCAGACCTATCATCGAGTACAATGCACCCTTTGGTATGTACCTAACCAGGCATATCCAACAACTGGAATGTCCACAGAGGTTCCTCACTAAAAGAATACAGGGTGTAAGTAATATGTCCTATGCAGACCGCCTCAAGGCCCTATCCCTGTATTCGGTCTCCTACAGGCTTTTGAGGGGAGATCTATACCTGGCATACAGGGCATTGTCAGACCCCACTCTGATGGACCTCCTGCATATCCACAAAACAAACAGTAGCAGAATTCCCAGTTCTAAAGATGTAAGCCTTGCCTGTGATATAAATAGGACCTGCTGGAGAGATAGGTATGTATCACAGAGACTACCCCGTCTATGGAACAGGCTCCCCATCCTTGTGAAGCAAAGTTTCTCCCTAATACAATTCAAGTGTAACTTGGACAATTGGATGGGAAACCAGAAATTCATCCCTGGTGTGGCACCTGTGTCTCTAATGCAAACAGGTAACCTATAAATGGTTCATCTCCCAAGCCAATGCTTACACCTATCAGGGGTATCAGAGATTTGGGATGCATGGCTAGGCCTAAAAAGGCCCTTGTGGTTGTTAGCCTGGTAAACACCTATGAACAAGTCATACTAGCTTTAGGTGAAAAGAGTTTCATAAAAATAACTCTTTCAAACTGTGGAATTATCTCCCTGCAGAAATTCAAATTAGAACAAAATGCGCCTACTTTAGAGCAATATTGACATCTCCATATTTCAGAAATAATTATGCCTGTTGCTGTTTGATGACAATGGATACCAGACACTATTCCACATAGGTCTCTCCACTTTTCTGAAATAGCCCTTTCAACAGCATAACCATTGACTTCTCAAAGAATGTATAGCATGAAATCACCTAAGAAAACCTTTAAGGTCATCTCATAATCCATATTTATATAATTGTACTATTTCATTAGTGATTGTATAATGTTTGGAATATAACTTATAGTCATAAAGAATGTATGATTTTGTATAAGCTAAAACCACCTCTTTCTATCCTGTAAGCACTGACTTTTCTAAAGAAATTTCTCAAACTTATGCCTGTGTGGCAATATTAAGTGTGTATATTATTGTACCACACTTATTTATGTTATTAAATGTATTTTTCTTTTCAGATAATGACTACTGCCTGTGTCTCACAAGCTATGTTTTCTCTTTTAGTAATTAAAAAAAAAATCTTTCTATAGTGCCTTGTGACCTGGGTCATGGCTGAAAGGGGTCCTTGGAGCAGTACAAGCATCTGGTTAACAAACAAGCACATTAACTAAATAAATGTATTTCATCAGTACAAGCCAAATACAGCAAAAAGCTTCCAAAAAAGGATACTCACCATTCTCTGGAAGTACCCTAGAAGGGACTGATGGACAAACATATGAATAATTGATTGCTTCTGATGTCAAGAGAGAACTGAAGATAACATTGACTGTTCTCCCTTTCAGCCAGGTATCATGCTGTTATCTTGGACAGAGAAAGAAGTTCCAAAAACTATGTATACAAAATATAGTAAACCACAGCAAAAATGCCCCAGACATAAAAAATCCTTTATTAGCCTTCTTGCATCTCAGCATCACTGTCTCCATAAGAAGTACATCTAAATCGAAAAGCTTCATTATATCCTAACATAAAACAAAAGACACTCCCCCAATTAAACAATTACCTAATGGCAGCATTATATCAATCAACCACAGCATTCCAATCCCAAGTATTTGTTAAGACAATAAGGCTGTGTTGTATTATATTGTAATATAAAACACATTTCCTTTTTTCTAAAGTTTGACTTTACATCATTCACTATATGCTCTGTATTTTTATAATAATATACAATACCAGTTTTTAAACTTTTGTATTCTCCATTTTGATAATCCCAAAAAATATTTTACCAAGGGACATTCCTTATTTTTTTTTATATTTACACAGTGTTCTTTCAATCTACTGCCAAAAGCCCTCTTTGTTTTTCAAAAATAATATAACCCAAATGAACACAGTTTTAAATAAACTACATTCTCGCATATGCAATACTAAACCTTACACATTTTAACTTAATTTTATTAACCATCATAAAGTCCTCTGATGTCATATAAGCACACACACTGCAATGCTCCCAAAAACATATATTATTTACATTTATCTGACTAATCACATTCACTTTTCTCACTTGTACATTTAACCTGACTCTATACTACCCAGTCTTGTATGCCGATAACCCTTGAGTTGTTGTTGTTTTTCTTTCGGCTTTTCCCGATTAGGGATCGCCACAGTGGAACTTCGGTCCGCTAATGATTGGCAGTAGATTTTTATGGTGCTGAGGTGCCAGCTCGATGCCCAACCTTCAATGAAGGCACGCCCATTCACGCATGTCTTTCGAACACTACTCGACCATGGGGAGGACATGCAGACTCCATACAGAAGACGCTCCAGCTGAGAATCGAATGGGAGAATCTCTTGCTGTGAGGCGACAACCGCTGCACCACCGCGGCTTACAGGAAGCAATAATTTTCCTTGGTAAAAAATATTTTAATTTTTCATCCTGTATTAGCATGGGCCAGAAAAGGAGTTCATCCCCTCCTCAGGGGATGTCTGCAAGCTTTGAAAGTCGGGCCAGAAGGTAAAATATCCACATGTAGCTAATATCTGTTGTTAAGGAATGATACTGCAGCAGTATTCCTTATGGCATTGTATGATTCTTGTCTATATACCACAGCTGTACTGTTCTACTAGGATTTAGTTTTACTTATGTGCCTATAGCTTTCAGAACTGTATGCACAGTGGGTAGAGAAAGAAGGCCTTATTAGGATCCTTAAAGGTGTATGGACTTCCCTTCTTTTTAGTATTATAGACCTTTGCTCTATCATTACATTTACTATCTAATTTAAATCTTACAACCATCTTGACACAAAATGCAGATACAGTGGTGCCGTTACCTAAACTTTTATAATCAAGATGACGCTGTGGCAAAGCAGTTAATGTTGTTGCCTCACAGCAATTTGTTTCTTCACTTCATTTCCCATCTGGGATGCCTTCTGTTTGGAGTCTGTATGACCTCTCTGTGTCCACAAAGCTTTTTACTATGTGCTCAGTTTTCATCCCTCATCTCAAAGTTATGTCATAGGTGAGCTGGCAGTCCTATACATTATGCCGGTTGGTGGACATGCCAACCATAAGTGTGTGTGTGTGTGTATGCCTGTTGGTGGACATGCCAACCATAAGTGTGTGTGTGTGTGTGTGTGTGTGTGTGTGTGTGTGTGTGTGTGTGTGTGTGTGTGTGTGTGTGTGTGTGTGTGTGTGTTTGCTCGTGTGTGTCCTATGATAGGCTAGCAGCATCCTGTTTAAGACCAGTTTCCCTATAACCCAGAATCCCCAAACCAAATAGCAATAAAGTCACAAAGACAAAAGAATTAGTAAAAAGTACAAGAAAAAAACTAGCCAAGCTAGAGTTTTCACTGTGTGATACCTTAAGCGTCCTGTTATATAGGCCCATGGAATATAAGCAAATGACTCCTTAAGACATCAAGTGTTTCAGCTATAAGGCTTCTGAATGTCTATGATTTTTTACTTTTTCTTTTTACGTCTTTATATATACATTCTGGCCAATAAAACCAAACCCTAATAGTTGTGGACATGCATGTTTTGGCCTTCATATGACCTCGTAAGCACAGCATAAGTAGACTGTTTGGCGATACTTTAGAACACAGGGTCTTTAAACTCATCTGATGTCCATAACCTTTAAGGTGTCTGCAACATATGCATATATCCCATGGGCCTCTATTACAGGAGGTTTAAGGTATCACAGTGAAAGCTCTAGCATGGCTAAGTTTTTCTTGCAGTTTTTACTAATTACTTTGTCTGTGTGACCTTTTTACTCTTTGGTTTGGATGTTAGTTGGGATATTTTGCAGACAAACAAGATGAACATGGCATTGCAGTCATCTAAATTGTAATTTACTATCCATGCCTGTTAAGGGCAGGCAGATTAACATACCACTACATTTTATAAATATAGAGCACCTTGCCACTGGGGAGAGGCTGAAATGAACTATAATTACTGAATAAATTATAGCGCTAGACATTAAAATTAATCCAAGCTGATTTTTTCAAGCATCAGATATTCAAAATGGTTTAAATTATAATTATTGAATTTGTTTCCAACCCTCTAGTTTCTGGTTTTGAAAAAAAAATGCAGTTCATCAAGAATGGAAGCTGATTTGAACTTATTGACTGCAGTATGCCATGAAGAATACAAGCTAAAGAGTTATGTGCAAAAAACTGCATACTTGTAGGCCTGAGATCATGTTTTAGTGGCTTATTGAAGTATTTCAAATCATGTATAAGACATGGTCACTGACAAAATATTTGCTGCATCAGCTTTATCCTCAAATTAACTTTTTTCAGAATTTATATAGCATGCAAAGAGCCATGTCAAGTTTCTTGAAATAAATCTTCCTGTGGAAAGGCAGCCAAACTTTTGATTAAATAAAGCAGCAGTTTACTTATTTTGCAAATAAATGAAAAATCAGCAGTATGACAATTGAGACTTTTGTAGTGTTATAGAAACAGAACTAGTGAAGTACAGTGTGGCCACAAGTTGGAGTTTCAGCTGAAAACATTCATGAGATGTGGTGTTTAAATGAATCACAGTGGTACCTCAAAATGTACTCGTGAGACCCTCCTTGTTATGCAACTGACCATCTTCAAACCTGTAAATATTTTTAGATCAGTTTTTTAATAAACTGTGAGTGAGAATGTGCATAGAAGCTAAGGTTTGCCTAGTATGTTAAACTCTAGCAAGGACAGTATTGCAGGCCTTAGGTTCTTCCTTACTAATTTTCAAGCTGGCCATTCCTCAAGCCACTCCAACCCAGCTGATTGACAGCATCAAGTCCGGCATCATAGAATATTATCTAGAACAAGGAAAACAGTATAGCAGTCTTGTTTTGATATGAGGTTGCTATTCTTCTTCTCATTGTAATAAATGAGTATAACATATATTTTATTACATTACATTATATTATATTATATTATATTATATTTATTATATTATAACTACTGTCTCTTGGCTGTTACTGCAACAATATTTTTATACTTCTAATGACTGTATTAGATTTACTGCTACTTGATTTTTGATTTTGGTTGAACTTCTGATTGTTTTGTACTACAGTGGAGTTTTTTCTCCCTGGTTCTTCCATATGTATCAGGACCTTGCATTTGCACTGTCTCTTGATGCTATATATAATTCTATTGCACTTATGTTGCTGTTACTATATTTGCTTTTTGTATTTTTGTGGAGCTTTTTCCCCCGGGTCTCCACTGAAAATGGGCTGTGGCCCAGTCGGACATACCCGGTCAACAAATGTAATAAATAAATAAATAAATAAATAAATAAGTAAAAACATTTTAAATCATTCTTGGTTTATTGGAGGGAATCTCACTGACAAAAATGCAAAGAACTCAGAAACCAGGTCAAAAAACATATCTACAAAGACACAAGGGACTTTTATACCAACCTCCCCACAGCCCAAAGGTTAGACGCCAAAAAAGTCTGGAACTCTTTAAATCATATATTGCATCCTGGAAACCCTTCCTGTCCAAACCCCTGCCCTAATAACACACCTGAAGAAACAGCTGACTTATTCAACACCCACTTTATTGAATCTATATCTAAAATGATCAACTCCTTCCCCTCCTCTAATGATGCTAACAACTTCTCCAATTCTACTTCTTCACCCTGTCCCCAACTCTTTCACCCTTAAAACTGTACCTACCACCCATATAAAATCTTTACTCACCAAACTTAAACCCTGTTCTCCTTCTGCTGACAATCTACCCCTTTATTTCCTGCAGATTGCAGCAGAATCTCTCGCTTTCCCTGTATCTATCTTAATTAATCTCTGCATCTCCGAATCTTATGTCCCCTCCTTATGGAAAAAAATTGTATACCTTACCTATACATAAAGGTGGAAACTCAACTGACATCACTAACTTTAGACCAATTGCAATACTGTCTCCTCTCTCAAAAATATTGGAAAATGTATCCAACAAACAAGTTATGCAATGCCTACTTGAGGAAAACTTATCACACCTACCCAACATGGCTTTCGCCCTAAGCATAGTACCATGACAGCACTAATATCTTTCATAAATACTATCACTCTTGCTCATGATAACAATAAACTAGTCTTCTGCCTATTCCTGGACCTCTCCAAGACCTTTGATACAGTCTCCCATCCTCTTATTCTGTCCAAACTAACACATCTAAATTTCTCTTCTTCTACTATTACCTGGATTTCTTGCTATCTCTCTGATCGTCTTCAATCTGTCAAATGGCTCTCAGCTCTAGCCCCTCCCCTCCCAGTAAAATAGGAGTACTCTAAGGATCTATCCTTGGCCCACTACTTTTTAATATTTTCACTAATTTACTATATACCTCTTGTCCCCAGTCATCCCTTATACAATATGCAGATGACTCTACAGTCATCACCATCTCAGACACCCCCTCCGACCTCTACTCTGCTACCCAAGCATCCTTTAACTCTGTAGAATCCTGGCTCTCACACAACAAACTAATTCTCAACCCAAAGAAAACTAAACTCTTACTCTTTCTCCCCAAAAACCTCAATAATCTCAAAACAACTTTTACTATACTGTCCCTCAATAACACATCTATCACTGTTGAATCCAGCACAAAACAATTAGGAGTAACAATTGATGACCAACTAAAGTTTGATTTACATATACTTAACTGTATTAAAAAGACACACCAAAAGCTAGGACTCCTTTACCGCAATAAAAGGTTCTTAACAAACAATGCAAAAATAACCCTCTCTCATGTATACCTTCTTTCTACCCTAATGTACAGCTGTCACATTTTTACTAATCTGAACTCCTCACTCTTAACTAAACTCAAACCAACCTACAGCAAGGTAGCTACATTCACTACACAGCATACTTATAAGACTCACCACTGTCTCTCTCTAAAACACTTTGGCTAGAATTACCACACCATCTCCTCTTCTCTCAGCTACAGATAATCACTCTGTTATATACCAACACTCATTCTGCCCTAGCCTTACTCCTATAATCGTTAAATATTCCACAACTAGGTCTCTACGCAGCTCAGATCAAGACCTGCTACAAATATATAAATCCAAGATCAAAACTGGTTGCAACCTCTACAACTTTAACCCTGCCTTATCCTGGAATAAATTTCCCTTAGAAATTAGATCCCTCAAAAACCCTAAAAAGTTCAAAACGGCCACTAGAGAATACCTAAAAAAAACACTGGACTTGCCGCTGTACCCATCCTCCTAAACTACTTTCTCTTTCATCTAATACTCTTATTACCTCCTCCCATCTCACTAATACATTTCTTCCTGCATACTCTCACTAGCCGCCTTTCTTTGTGTATTTTATCTAAACTTCCAATCTTTTATCAGCCTTTAACCTCTATTTTTGGCATCACTCTGTCTCTCAACTCCTCATTCATTTTTCTTTCTCCTCTACAGAATCAATATATGCCAGAATGACAACAAACTAGTTTTGTAACATTGCTATTTATCAATCATGTATTGTTTTTCTTTGTACTGGCATTATGTTTACTCTTGTCACTACCTCCCTACCAACTACTTGTGTAAATCTACATTGTACATATTCATTGTGTAATTATGATTACTATCTGCTTCTTTTTATAAATATTCACTGTATAATTATGATTATGATTATTACTTCTTTTTATTAAAATTGTAAACAGCAGTTGTAGTAAAGTTATAAAGTGAAACCTTGGTGCATATTTATTTTTTATTTAACGTTTGTTTACAGGGAAAGTCCGACTGGGACAGAGCCCATTTTCAGCAGTGGCTCGGGGAGAAATGCTCTAGATGCATGTCTTTAAAATGTGGGGGGGACCATAGCACCCCATGAGAATGCAGGGAGGACATGCAGACTCCACACAGAAAGCATCTCAGCAGAGAATCAAACCAGAGAACCTCTTCCTGTGAGGCGACAACACTAACAGCTGCATCACTGTGCTGCATATGTGAAAAAGGAGCAAATATATTGGTGGTGGGTGGATAAGCCAAAAGTTGGCCATTACCACAGGATTTTACAGTCCAGTAGCAAAAAGTGAAACTAGAAAGCCAATCATACATGTCCATATACAAGCAATTCACAATTGAAATGGCAGTGTTGTATGTGAGTTTATACACTTGCCAGTTGCTGAAATTAAGAGGTGTGAGAGTGCAGTAGCCTGTTTTTAAAGATTGCCTTTTTTTTTATTTTACCTAAAACTCAAGTATCTGACCAGCATTAATGGGTCACTTCAGTCTTGAGGGATATGAAGTCTGAAGTTCAAATGTCTATCATTATTTATTATTATTTAGTGACTTCAATTTTCATGTTGGTATCCCACTATTCCATTGGATTGGGTGGGGTTATATGATTATGTCTGGATCAGCCTCACAGTTTTTGGCCAGTTATACCTACTTTTCGTAGGCCTTTGTCCAGATTGTTGATGTTTCCAGGTTGAGAAGTATGTCTGAGAGTTCTTTGGTGTTTAGATTCAGAGATCCATAGACTGTTACTAGGCTAATATGACCTGGGTGACCTTTATAAGTCTAGCCAAGTTTTCCCGAAAGAATAATGATGTCCTATATCCAAATAGGACATTGAGGGGCAGTCATTTATAAGCTACCTCTGTCCATAAGGGTCATGGGTGCCAGGCCCAGTGTAAATTCAGTATTTCCCATCCACTGTTCTAGATTGCACTTAAACTGGGTAATAGACAAACTCAGCTTCAGATGGATGGGAAGCCTGTTCCATAGGAGGGGCAGTCTCTGGGTCACATATCTGTCTCTCCAGCATGTTCTGTTTAAGTCACAGACAAAATTCAGGTCCCTAAACCTTCTATTTCTGGCACTCTGTGACTTACAAATATGTAGGAGATTCATAAGTATGAGGTTTGCGGATGCGTTTTAAGCCAGGCAGAGATCAACCATTAGTAATCTATAGGACACTGAGTAGAGGAAAAGAGCTTTAAGGTGCTCTCTATAAGGCAGGTTTGTTACACCTTGTATTATTTTTGTAAGGAACCTCTGAGGTTGCTGTAGTTGATGCATATGCCTTGTCAGGTATATACCAAATGGAGCATCGTACTCTAATAAGGGCAGAGCGCAGTGAGATAATGACCTCTTTGGACCTAGATGCCATGCCCTTACTTATAAATTCTGCAACATAAAATGATTTCCTCACCACTGTAGCCACTTGGTGGTCGAAGACAAGGCTACTGTCTACCTGCATACCCAGATCCCTGGCCACTGGGTCGACTCTTAGGGGTGTCTTATCAACATGATAATTAGCTGAGATGGCTGACTTCCCCAATGGTACAATTATGCATTTCTTAGCACTGAGTTTAAGACCATAGCTTTGGCACCATTTGTAAGTCAGAGATAAACTTTCTTGAAGAATGCTTTTGTCTGCAGGGGGTTCGATGATAACCCCCAGTTTGCAATCATCTGTAAACTTAGTCAGCCATAAACCTTTAGCATTTGTTTCCATTTCAGAGAAATAGATGCCAAAAAGTAACGGGCCCAGTACCCAGCCCCAAGGGACTCCACTAGTGATTGGCCTTTTGGTGGAGGTGGCCTCACCTATTTTGACCTCCTTGGTCCTATCAGTGAGTCAATTGGCTATCCAGTGGATGATAAAATATTTTCTACCTAAATTAGTGAGCTTGTCTATATTGCCCGAGTGGGGTATTGTATCAAAAGCCTTGGCCAAGTCGAGGTAAACTGTGTGCACAGTCTTACCTCAATCCAATGAATAGGCATGACCTTCCTTTAACAAAGCCAAACTGTGATGGGTCCAGCATTTGCAGGTTACCTATGTCCTCATTTATCATATGCATGACGATTATTTCCATGGTCTTACATAGGAGGCTGGTAAGACATATGGGCCTGTATTTACTCGGATAAGTGGTTGGACCGCCTTTGTTCAGGGGAATGACTGTAGCCATCTTCCATTCCTTGGGCACAAAACCTGACTGAAGGCTCCAGATGAAGATCATTTCTAAGTGCCTCATCAGGATATGTTGGTCTATGTGTTGGGTGCATAGCGTGTGAGTGTGTGAGCGTGTGAGTGTATGAGCGTGTGAGTGTGTGAGTATGTGAGTGTGTGAGCATGTGAGTGTGTGAGTGTGTGATTGTGTGAGTTTGTGAGTGTGTGTGTGTGCCTGTGTGACTGTGTGTGTCTGTGTGTGTCTGTGTGTGTGTCTGTCTGTCTGTGTGTGTGTCTGTCGGTGTGGGTGTGTGTTATGGACAACCTGATTGTTATTTCGAGTGCTTGTATGCAAGAGTCTTGCTTCCATTGACATTGTTCAATTACATCTCTCACATATTGTATTGTTTTCTCTAAGGAGTAGTTGGTTGTCAGTGAACATGAGACAATTATTACATTGTCTCGGGATTCTCATATCTACCAGAGTGATGATGGAGAAATTGGGAAAGTGCATATCTATGATGTTCTTTTAGGTAAACTACAAGGGTGTGATACCAGAGTGGTTAATAGCAGGCTTGCTTGAGTCCTTTAGAGACTAGAAGGAAAAACTAGGTTATGTAGGAATAAATTTGTGGGGTAGTGCTCCAAAGCATGCAGATTAGTGTCCTTTGTGCAACTGAGTTACTGGAGGCAGTTTCAGAGATAGTTTTATAGGGAAAATTTAGTTTCTAAGTGCCTGCATCTATACAGCGCATAGCTAAATGCTACACAGGCAAGGATACAGGGTGATGCTGAGCCTGTGGGTATGAGCCAAGAGCCGTGCAAATACACTGAATTTATAAAGGCAATGACAACTGAATAAACTTACTAAATAACCCACTGGCCAATAAAACAACCTTACTTTAAGCCTTCCCATGTGCTTCTCATCTCGGACAGACCAGGCTACACCTACTGCCACTAGAGAATGACTCCGAAGTCTTCTTAATGTAAAAACACACAAAGGTTAGCAAAAGTAAAAAGCTAACTGAAACCAATTCAACAACTAGTTAAGACAACACTTTTAAGGCAATTTTCAAGCAATTAACCCTTCAGCAAGGACACTGCACCATATAATCTTAATATGCAGTTAAATGCAATAAATAATGTAAGAAAACAACAGCAGTACACTTTAACTTGTGCAATTTTTCAAGTAGAAGTACTTATTTCAGTCTGGATGACAAAAGATACACTTTAAATACACAGGCAAAGACTCCAAGGACTGGTGAGTTTTATGAGAATAAGCCAAGAGCAGTGTAAATGTGCCAAATTTTTCGAGACAATGAACATTGAGTAAACTGACTAGATAGCCCTCTGGCCAATAAAGCAACCTCATGCTAATCATTCCTGTGTTTCTCCCAAGTCTTCTTAATGTAAAAACACAGAAAAGCTATCAAAGTGAAAAGCTAACAGAAACCAGTTCAAAAACTAGCTACAACAACACTTTAAGACACTCCCGGTCAACAAATATAAATAAATAAATAAATAAATAAATTTTCAGGCAATTAATCTAGCAGCAAGGACACAGAAAAACAAATGCACTTTGCAGTCTCAATGTGCAGATACATGCAATAAATAATTCAAGAAAACAACAGAAGTGCACTTAACTTTGAGAAGTGCAATTTTTTGAGTAAAAGTACTTATTTCAACCTGGATGGCACTAGATGCAGCAAAATCCCTGAGTACCTAGGTGAGGATATCAAGCAATGTTAAGCTTTGTGGGAATACATCCCAGTTTAACAGTGAAGTGGAAAGGCACCAGACTGCTATGCCTATCACCTAGTTTCATCTGGAACCAAAGAACAAGATTGCAGAGGAACGAGTAACTAACAAGTGGTCACAATGTCACAATGAGAAGCCTGCCTGTGGTTTTTAAGATTATGATCAAATGGGAAGAACATCACAGGCATGTTTTACTGACTGGAAAAAAACATGTACAAAAGTCTCTGCAGATGTCTCAGCACAGAACATGGCCATTCACCAAAGGGCAGGATGAATTGACTACCCTGTGATCTATTAGCCAATCAGGAGGTCAATCCTCCATTCATGAAATGATGAATGTAGACCTAGAACAGTGGAAGAAAACACCTGTCACAGCTAGGAGGCCTACTAGTGCACTTAGGAGTTTATCCAGTCATGGACAATACAGCAAGTCTTCTGTAAAATGTATTTTTTCCCCAGTCATTGAAGACCTGCCTCTGACATTGTCCTTGTTTGAATAAAATCCTAAGTCCACACTCAAGGTAGAGTTTTGCTTTTTTTTTTCTTTTTCTTCTTAATGTAAAGATGCATACTCATTGGGTAGCCATCAATAGGCAACCATTCTTTAAATTGCTTTAATGCCAGTTCTGTGAACATATTTTTGAATGCTTTTAAACAATTGATGCTATTATTATTATTATTGCTATTAACAACATGTATTTTAATTTAAGGAAAGTAAGTAGTCTATTGGGGTAGAATGAGTTTATTCTACTTGTACTTCATCAAGTCATAGTATGTATCTGTTTTATTGGAACACACTACATTCATTTGGATCTCAACATGCTACATGGATGTGAGTGGTGTAGGTTTTTGTAGTACTATCATACCTCTCAACTTCTTTACTCAAGAATTCTGGACAAAGCAAAAAAATAAGGTGGACAGCAAAGGCCCCAAATCAGGGACAGATGTTAAATATTACTCTAATTTACTTAAAAAGTTAATAGGACAAATGGTTCCATCAACATACATTTTCTGAATAAGAGTTATGAAATGCTAATGTCTAGCATTATTGACTGATTGTAATCCTCAGTGATTTCCCAGAAAAAAAATTAAGAGAACAGAGCAAAAATCTGAGACAAAATCAAATTATTACTGTGAAATAAAGGATAGTTGAGAGATATGGTAAGTAAACAGTGCATCTGAGTGTTGTACTATTCAGGTACATTATAGTAGGATAGCCTGGTTGGGGTTGTTACAAGGTTTATGTCTTCTGTCCTAATAATGACATTGGAAAGTTGTAAATAAAGGTGTTTCTTTGATCATTAACATGTCAGGTTTAGGTTAAGGATATATGTGTGCATAGCCTGTGAAATTTAGTTTGCCTAGTAAGTAATTGTGTTGTTTTTGTTTTTTTATGACTGGTACATAGTGGGAGAAGGATCTAGTTCTTTCTATTGTTTTGCGAAGTCAGAGTTAGTATATATAAAGTGATGATGGCGTGGGGACATAGCTCTCAACTGTTTTTTTCAAGAATCAGGAACAAAGCAAAAAATAATGTGGGAAAGGCACAAAATCAGCAACAAATTCACTTAAAAAGTTAACAGAATAACAAGATCTGCATCAACTTGCATTTCCTGAACAATAAGAAGTATGCAACCCTGATGTCTAACATTATTGACAGAATTTTATCTGAAAATCAAAAACTGTATTGTGGGACAGAGCAAAACTATGAAGTAAATCAGGGAAGTCCTGCAAAACTGGGGATATGTGTGTGTGTGTGGGGGGGGCTTGTCCTCTGCAAAAACAGTGTAAGAGGTATTTACTTTGTTGTTTGCAGGGGTCTGAGGAATGTATTTGAGTTTGATGGTTTGCAGTTTGATTGTCATTACAGATGATTGACCTTGGTTGTATTTACTGGTGTAAATCCGTTTCCTTATGAAGTTTACATTTTGTTGATCAGGTTAGTCCCACTAGACCAATGGCCTCTTTTCAGGGGAGACATAAGTTTGTAGTCATACTGACTAGGGGAAATCTGGACATGGCACTGTGGAACTTCCCCTACTTGTCATTGCTGTGATTGGGACCCATTTTGGAGCAGCACTTCCTGTTTCTGTTCCAGGAGCAGAGGTGGCCTGAAGAAATAGGAAGGCAGATGGAGAGAGAAGGAGATGATGGGGTGGTAAAAGAAATGGAGGAGAAAGCTAATATCAAGACTGGAAAATGTGTGCAGAATTCTGAGGAACTTTTTCAAAGAAATCTGTTTGATGGAGATGAGTCAGTAAATGATAGTTGTATAATTACAACCCTCCAGTCAGAAGTGTGTCATAATGGTATACTTAAAAAATGGTGGTGTAGAATGAGACAGAAAATGAAGGAGATGTTTTCTGGGATTATGTAGAAGATACAAACAGAAGATGCAGAGACACTCTTGAAGAATAGTGGTGAGATGGAAAAAAAACATATGTAGAGAAAGTAAATGAAGGCAAAAGTGAAGTAGCAGAAAAAAAGACAGAAGAAAATGAAAATCAGAAGTATGTGGTAAGAATTCAAAGAAAGAAAACAAAGAAATGTAACATGTATGAATTGTGGGACAATTTAATAGCTCCTTTGGGTATAAAATCACACAAGGAAAAAGCATTTATTCTTATTAACAAGAGATATCTTGTGACATTATAGCTGAGCCTGTTTAAGCAATGGAAAATTTTCTTGGATAATATGGAAAAAAGAAAGACTATAACCTATTGAATCTTTATATGATAAAATCATTTAATGGAAAGAAAAAAAGAAAATTCATGTACAATCTCCAACAGATGTAGAAAGAGAGACTTTAAAATGATATTTGAAAACTTTATATAAAGACATAATGGACATTGCAAAAGTTTATTATAAAGGGGATTTATGGACTGGTGGCTGGGATTGCAATACTGTGTTAAAAATAGAAAGAGAAAAAATATACATATACAAGCATGAAAATGTGGAAAGAAATAGGGATGTCATAAAATACTGGGGACAACCCAAAACATGTTTTTTTTTTGTGAAAAAGAAGAGCATTTGATAAGTAACTGCAACAAAAGAAAATGTTATTTTTGTGGGAAATGGGACATGATGCAAAAATGTGATTTGAAATGTTATAAATGTAACAAAATTGGACATTTATGGATGGATTGCAAAAATGAAAACAAGAGTAAGGAAAAAGAAAACAAAAGAGAAGAAAGTTAACAAAGAGAAGAAATTTTAGAAGTAGTAGAAATGGAAGAAAAATTTAGATGAAAAAATAATAAAGATGACGTAGAAGAAGGTGCTGAAATAAGTGATGAAGAAAACAAACTGGAAGGTAGTTAAAAAAGAATTATATTGGTAAAATGGTAAAAGACAGAAAAATAAATTTTAAGGGGATAAGCACAAAAGATAAAAGAAAGGAAATAGATGAAAAATAATATATACAGCTAGTGAATGGGGGTTCATATAATGGTTAAAGTGTTTGCCTCACAAACACAGGGTACACTGTCTGATTCTCACCTTTGGGAGGGCAACTGACTAGGCTTAGAATGGCTAATAGTAGTTAGTTATGAACTTATGAAACTATGAATCTAAGGGAAAAGAAAATTTTAGAGTGCTTTCTGTAAATGTGAATAGTATTAAGTATATAGTAAGAGAAATATGAATTATGAAATGTGATGTAGACAATTATATTAGCAGCCACAAGATTTTTAACAAATGATGAATAATTACAAACAGTGAAACTATGAGGATGAAAGTTAATCTGGAATTTGGGAAATGAGAGATGTTATGGAATGGCCATATTCTGCGGAAATACAGTAAAGATATAAAATGCAACTTTAGTAAAAATAGGAAGATTAACTTCTGTAGATTTAAAATGGAAAGAACAAGTTTACAGAATTATAACATTATCTGCTTATGCTATTTGTAAAGAAAGGAAAGCTTATTTCACCAAATTTTAGACTATGTGGTGATAAATATAAAATTTATAATAACAGAAGACTTTAATTATGATTTAAGAGACAAGTATAAAAAAGAAAGGAGATCACATAAGAAAAATGTTAGAAGTTATAAGATGTGGTCAGTTAAAACTTTGAGACACAAAATCATGGACTTTCAAAAAGGGTAGGTGTAAAACTGAAATAGATTATTTTATACCATCAGAAAATTTAGTTATAAGAGATGGGAGGTAGTTGAAACAGGATTTTGTGATCATCTTGCAATATGGCTAAAGATAAAAGAAAACAATGACTATATAAAAATAGGCAAAGGAATAAAAACGATAAATGAGAAAGCAGGGAATAAAGAAGGAAATAGATTACTAATATAGCTACGGAAAGATCATATTACTATAAGAACATTTTATGAAAGTTGGCCTGAACGGTGGATGATATTTAAGGAAATATAAAAAAATGTTTTTTAAAGTAGCAATAGGATGTAAGAAAAGTAGAGAGAGAAAAATATAAGAGAACATATAACAATGCATTGGAAGGTTTAGAACATAATGAAAGAAAGTACTTTGACAAAGAAAAATAATGATATGAAAGAAATCAAGAAAAAATACAAAAATGTTATATAAGCAAGCTGTTTTTACAAGGAGAAAGAGAAGTTATGGAGTTACTTAATTAATTAGTATAGGAAGATGGTAGTATAATGAGACAAATACAAAATGTAAAAGGAGAAATAGAAAGAACTCAGGAGAAGATTATGACTACTGCAGTACAATATGTACCAAAAATGTTTAAAGAAAAAACAGAGGTAGTGACAACAACATGGAAAGTAAAAAAGTTGACAGAAAAAGAGAAAAATGAGTTGGAAAAGGATGTTTCTTTAAATGAGCTAGATAAAGTATTAGAACAAGAAAATATAGATTCAGCTGCAGGACCAGCTGGAATAGATTTTGCATGAATTGTTAAATGAAGGTTTTATGTATAAAGAATTATGCAGTGGAATACTTAAATTCATATGGCGGAAGGAAGACAGAGGACAATTAAAAAAAATGGAGACAAATAGTATTGAATAACGATGATTATAAGATTTTTATGAAAATAATCTAAAAGAGATTTGAAACTAAATCAGAAAAATTATGGAAGATTGTATATATAGTATAAAGGGGAAGGGCAGTCAAGAATTAATGATAGTTAGAGAAATTGTGGATGATATTATGAATAGAAAAGGAAAAGCAAAAATTATTATAGGAGACCTTAATAAGGCACTTGACACAATTGGATATGAAATCTTATTGGTAATAATGAAAGAATATAGTATAAGTGAGAAAGTTAGGAAATTGTGTATGTCAGCATATAGTAATAATAAAGTAAAAATGCATATAAATGGCTGGCTAAGACAAGAGATACATATGAAGAGTGGTGTAAGATAGGGATGTCCAAAGGGTCGTATACTCTTTGCAGGGTCTATGCTAAATGCTTGAACATCCAAAATGTCAAACATTACATGGTTGAGACCAGATGTTCAACATTTGGATGTTCGAACATAAAAAAAAAGAAAACACAGAAAAAAACACTTTAACAGTAAAGGCAGGGGGCAAGCCCCCCTGCACCCCCACATCCCCCTACTTAAATATACCAACTCTGAGACCACACTTCAGTGCAGAAAAGGGAAATTCTCCCTATCTGCACCATACGGTGCTGTTGAAAGTCTGTCTTTGAGCACTCAAAATTTCAAATGTTTGGTCTCGACCATGTAACGTTCGAAATTTTGAGCATTTGAAGATTTGACAGGTACCCTCTTTGCATCAGTTGTGAATGGGATAGTATGTGAAATAAATTACAAAATGAAGGAGGTGCTGTATATTAGGGTTTAGAATTCCAGTTCTGTTAACATATGCGGATGACATTATAATAATTGCAAAAAGCAACATTTGGATAAATGAAGTAATAATTTGCACAGATGAGTGTCTAGAGGTGATAGGGGTAGCTTTAAATAAAGAGAAAAGTAAAGTTTTAGGTGATGTAGTAAAGGAGGTATATCTTTTACAATTAATGACATTTCTGTGTTAGGTATAAAATTTGACAATACAGATGTAAATAGAGTTCAATGGGAAAAAAAACAATGGAAGAAATAAAACAAACCTGTCTTTTCTGGAGAATAGAAACATTATAATTTAGAAAAAGGCTTATTTAATGAATTCAGTACTGCTGAAGAAAAATATCATACCTAGCAAGTGTATTTATGTTGCCAACAGTATTTGAAAATTAATGATTGCAAATATTTTTGTCATTTATATGTGGTTCTAAATTAAACCCAATATAAGAGGAGTTTTGTATGTAAATAAAGAAGAAGGAGGCTTGGGGTTAATTAACCCAGTGGTATATGCTGCTTCATTAAATTTGTACAAAGTGCTAAAGTGGATAAATGAAAAATATGAGAGATTATTTGTAAAATTGTATGAATATATGTATAATACATGTTGGGGTATGATAAAAAGAGAAAAATAGTGTATAAATGAAGAAAAAAGTAATTACTAAGAAAAATATTTTTTGTGGAAAATAAAAACTGATGATATAGACAAAGATAGAAAAGTATGGTATAAGAATGTAATGATAAAACATTACTACATAAAGCCATGAGAAAAAATAACAGATGAAAAAATTAAAACGTTAAAAATAAGAAGCAAATGGTGTAATCAGAAAACAGAATGCCAAAATTTTTGTGGAGACTGGTAATAGATAAAGCACCAGTAAAAGGAAATATGCCATATAAGAAGAAACATGATACAATATTGTCAAAAAGAAGAAATTATGGAACATGTGTTTTAGAAATGTAAAAGAGTATAAAAGTTATGGAGAAAACTATGTAATTTTTTTTCAGTGTGATGTAAAAAAGTGGATAGAATATACATGGATATGATTAAGTATGGATATTATAAGAATAGAAATAAAGATCATGTTAAAAGAATAGATAAAACGTTATTTTATGTTATATGCGTTATATGGAATGAAAGAATATATGAAATTATGTTTAATGATAAATGGATTTTAGCAACAATATTAAGTAAAATCAAATGGTTGTTATGGAAAAAGGAGTGGGATCTAATAGGGATGAAAATTTAGTATGATTATGTAAACAGATTTGTATATCTGTACATTTGTACATTTGTAAATATTTGTAAATATGTAAAAATTTTGTAAATAAGAATTATTTTCATATATAAATAAAGGACCCATACTCTATTTGATAAGTACTGCAGGATCTTTTACATCCACCTGAGCTACAACCAACTCAGCCAGATGGGGGCCTCAGTTTAACATCTCATCCAAAGAACAGCACTTTTGGGGCTGCAGCACCTCTGCTTCCTTATGCTGCACTGCATTGTCAGTATTGGAATATTAATTCAACTAGCTAGTGTGGGAATAGAACCCATAGCCTTCTGATCTTTCAGCACAAAAAGGCAAGTCTTCCACTATAATGTCCCATATACAGACTGAACTCAACCGCAACCCCAACTAGCATTTTTGGTTATAGCCTGCAAGTTTATTTCTTAGGTCTATGGTACTGATCACTTGCTTCTACAAAGAAATTTGGAATGAAGAGTATTTTTGCTCATCTTTACAGCTTTGTGCACTTTTTTAATTATAATTACTTTCCACTTGTAGTTCTTAATCAGTCCTGCTTACATAACTCTTAACAGAGTGCTTCTTCTGTGAGTTCTTGTAAAGTGTTGGGTACATGAGCATATGCAATTCTAAAATGTGGAAGTCTACATAGCCTACTTTACTAAAGGCTTCATTATGCAAACTCTCTTCATTTGGCTGTATACTTTTATTAGGTTTCTTTGGTATTTTCAAAACATGACATGGATAAGAAATTTAACTGTGAAAAATGCACTATGGCAATTTGTTTAGTTTACCTAAGATTCACAAAAGTATGACATACCCCCCCCCCCCCAGGTCATCCTATTGTTTCAGCATGTAATTTTTTTGCACATAATTTAGCTACCTTCTTCTATAGTTATCTCCTTCCTATAATAGTAAAGTTGTCTTCTTATATACAGGATGATTTTGATTTTTTTTTTTTTAGAAAAAATAGAGGGGTTTAAAAGAGAACAGGAAATGTATTTTTTTACATGGGATGTATCTAGCTTATATACTAGTAGCACCAACTTTGGTTTGGAAGCATTGTGTTACACTTTAGGTGACAGCCCTTTGTCTAGTTGTATTATTGAGTTAGTAGATTTTTGTTTAAAGAACAATTTCTTTGAATTTAATGGTACTTTATTTATACAGCTACAGGGAACAGCCGTGGGGGTAACATTTGCCCCCACATATGCAAACCTGTTTATGGGTTTCCTTGAAAATAAATACATTTATAGAAAATATTTTTTTAAATAAATGTTATTAATTATTTTAGATTTATTGATGACTTGATTTTTATTTGTAAGGGTGGTTGGCATGAGGTGAAAGATTTTGTTGATAGTTTAGATAATAGGTTTCAGTTGAAATTTGATGGTCTACAAGTGGGACACAGGGTATCTTTTTTGATGTAATGTTAGAAAAGGTGGACAATGCTTTATTGACTAGGGTTCATTGAAAATTTGAAAGTGGTAACCGGTTTCTGCATGGTAGTAGTTGTCACCCCCCCCACACACACACACACACTTTATGATCTATACCATATGGGGAGTTTGCAAGACTGTGTAGGCTGTGTAATAGGGACCAAGATTTTGAAAAAGAGGCAGACAAGAGTTTTTCCATCTTTGAAAGGAGAGATTGTGACAAAATGTGTTGGTAGAAGGTCTTGAAAAGGTACAAAAGTCTATGGGTAATAACCCTGTAGGCAGATGTTATAGAAAATATGTAACATTGTACAATAATATGGATAAGAAGAAAGAAAATGTATTTTTTGTAACTAAATACAGTTTGTTTAGTGTAGATCTAGTGCAATCATTGAATTTTTGGGGGGCTTTCTCATGCAACAAAAATAATTTTGTGATATTCTGGAAGAAAGACCCTGTGTATCATACAAGCATGGGAGGAGCATAGGAGATATGATAGTTAGAGGAAGATTTGTAGCTCCTACGATTAATATTGGATGGGGAAGTAGTCTTAAAGGGACCTTCCCTTGTGGAAGGTATTCCTGTTTTAATTTTGTGGTTAGGCTGTTCCCAAATATTAATGGAAAAAATATGAGATACAAAATATTTTTAAATGTGACACTGAGAGGGTTGTCTAATGTACTTGGATGCCTATGAAATAAATATTATGTTGGTGAAAGCAAAAGGGCATTTGAAGTTAGAATTTTAGAACATATTAAGGATATAAAGAAATGTAAGATGGAGAGCCCACTTGCTGCACATTTTAAAGAATATCATGGTAGTAACGTGGAAGGACTTCAGGTCTGTATATTAGAACAGGTTAAGGTGGATTGGCTCAATACTTCTCTCTTGAAACTTAAACTATTACAAAAAGAATCTATTTTTATATTAAAGTATGAAACTTTACTCCCTAAGGGATTTAATATAGAATGCAACTGGAGGATTTTAATTGTGTAAATGCTTTGTAATGATATAATTTAGCTATTTTATTGAATGATTAGGGGAAATTATTTTGTATATAAAGGATGTATGTCATTTGTGTTTTTTATATACTGAAAAGGCTTTTTAGCCGAGGCGCTAAGAGAGATTTTATCTGAATAAAATACTACTGTTTAGAAAACTGCTTGGTGGATTCCTGGTCATGTGTGTTCTGTTGCTGCCACATTCATTATGCAAACCCTTCATTTGGCTGTACACTTTTATTAGGTTTCTTTGTTATTTGGTATCTGACCACTTTTTTGACATAGGATAATAGTCAAATCAGTGTGCTTATATTACGAGAAGACATAACACTTTCATCCATAATTGTTTTGAATTTGTAATGCAGGATTAGCATACCTAATGGTGATTTAATTAAGTCCTTTTGATGTACAAATGTGCTTCGTAAATTATATTTTTATATATATATATATATATATATATATATATATATATATATATATATATATATACACACGAGTCTTCAAAACATCTAAAACCCATAACATCTAATTTCATAACATTGAGACCAGAACATCTAAAACCCAAAACATCTAAAACGTATAACTTCAAATTTCATAACATCTAACACTACAAATCACAAGAAAATAACATCCCCTCCACATATAACAACACCAAACTACCAAACACACTCTTTACTACATTCCTGAAGGGAGGCAAGCCCCCCTGCACCCCCCACACCCCCAGTAAATTAAATATACCAACTCCAAGATCGCACTATAGTGGGAAAACCCCACCATATCAAGCCCCCCTGCAGAAATGTAGTAAAAAGTGTGTTTGGTATTTTGGTGTCATTATATGTGGAGGGGATGTTATTTTCATGTGATTTGTATTGTTAGGTGTCATGAAATTCAATGTTGTGGGTTTTAGATCTTTTGGGTTTTAGATGTTCTGGTTTCAATGTTATGAAATTAGATCTTTTGAAGGGGACCCATATATATATATATATATATATATATATATATATATATGCGGATATGTATATATATATATATATATATATATATATATATATATATATATATATATATATATATATATATAGGGTTACTATCATTAGTTCGAATGACAAAACATTTGCTGTTCAAAATAACGAAAAGTTAAACTGAAACAAAACATTTCGAGCATACACAGTGTCACCCCAAATGATTGACACATTTGAGTCAACATTGCCACCGAAAATGTAACGTGATAGCCATATAGGAGTTGATGTAAATCAAACTCCTATATAATATATCACGCCCCTCACACCCCCTACTACTAAGTTATTCCAACTCTGAGATTGCACTACAGTGGGGATATGGGTGAATTTCCAATCCCCACTGTACCGCGATCTCATACATATAGTCAAACACACTTATACGAATGCAGTTTGTATAAGTATGTTTGACTATCCAAACCACTATTCATTTTCTGAATGGCATTCTGATTTTCAGCAACATCGCTGCCTACAGCATGCCGTTCGTGAAAATGATAGGAAACCATATATATATATATATATATATATATATATATATATATATATGTGTGTGTGTATGTGTATGTTTATATGGGCCTACTTTAAAATACCGACACGCCAGTTCGCCGACACACAAACCACCGAGACCAGATAACCGACAACACACAAAACCGACAACGCAAAACACCGAACACCATTACACCGACACACCGAACGTAAACAACACATTACACTACATAGCATAGCCACTAGCCCTAACCCAAACCCTAACCCTAACTCACTTAACCCACCCCTAACCCCAAGGTCCGACACTATCGCACACTCACCCTACCTGCACCCTAACCCTAACTCACTTAACCCACCCCTACACCTAAAGACTGTCACTATCGCACACTTCACCTACCTGCACCCTAACCCTAACTCACTTAACCCACCCAAAAACATAAAGCCCGTCACTATCGCACACTCACCCCACCCGCACTCTAAACCTAACTCACTTAACCCGTCCCTAAACTACAGTCCCTCACTATCACAAACTTACCTTACCCGAACCCTAACTCCGACACTAACACACACTCACCTTTCCCACACCCTAACCCAAAATCCCACAATATCGCACACTTACCTGACCACTCCTAACTCCGTCACTGTCGCACACTTACCGAGTCACGCTCACACATTACCCTTGTCGGTCTTTCCACTGTCGGCAAATCACCCTTTCGGTAAACTTACCTGTCGGTCGTTTGGTCTTCGTCTTCCGCGTGTCGGGGAATCGTCGGTTCGGTCAACTAAAGGGAACCCGTTTATATATATGTGTGTGTGTGTGTGTGTGTGTGTGTGTGTGTGTGTGTGTGTGTGTGTGTGTGTGTGTGTGTGTGTGTGTTTGTGTGTGTGTATTTGTATATAGATGCATATTACATATAAGCCATTGCAGACATTCAGATCTTTGGATTATTACAGCTTGATAAATTATGGGAGAAAATTTTTCAAAATATTATATACTGATGCCAGAAGTCTAGCTGGACATAAGCTGGCAACAGTATAAAGATGGAGCTGGCAGATACACCTCATTTTCTTAGGAATTACACAGTGTAACTAAAGATCACCATGATGTTATATGGATCAAATCACTGTAGCAGTAACAAGGCTAAAGCTAAGACTGGAACTAGATACGATGGCAACATTGCCAACACTTCTGTGTTCATGATTGTAAGAAAATGTTTCCAAAGTAAACAGTGAAAGGGACAGTGGTACAGCTGAATAAGTGTACAATAGAGAAAGTGGCCTGTAAAATAAAGCCATTGTGCCAGTAACTTGACAGGTATGTGTAACACTATTTGAATTCCATGAGGACATTACATGTTTGGACACAAAACAGCTGTATCACGGCCATTACTGAAAAGCTGCCTCAACTAATGAAAGATGCAAATGTTCAGCAGTGAAACCATAAAGGGTATAAATTCAAGGACAGGGGTCTATATCACATTGTCGAACTTTTATTTTATTGAATAGCTAATCATCAAACCCTAACTGTAAAATCCCCTATTCATCAAATAACCTAAACATCGAATTGGAATTCATTGAAATATTTTAGTTCATCAACACTGCGAAAGGTAAACATTTTTATATTTTTTGCGGGGAGGGAGGGCTGCCCCCACCCCTCCTGAAAATTAAATATACCAACTCCGAGATTGCACTATAGGCAGGTAATGGATAAATCATGGCCAGCTGGCATGTCAATCACACAAAAAAAAATTTTCAGGATAGCCAATTAAAACAATTCAATGAATTTCCATTCGATGTTTAGGTTGTTCGCTGAATAGGGAGTTCAACAATTAGGTTTTGATGATTACTTGCTCGATAAAATAAAAGTTTGACAATGTGATATAGATTCAAGGCCAGAACTAGAACAAAAAGATCAGGTTTAGCTTTCATAGGGGTCACAAAATGTCTTATGCCTTTGGCCCCAAGTGCAGCTTGAAATGCAAAGGCTGGAAAGTGTAGGGATATAATCCAAAGTGAAAGGGGGTGATGAACCAAGCCCACAATTTCTATAATAAAGAAAAGAGCAGGACGTAAGCATATTTATTGGAATTTGAAAGTTACTATAAATCTAGTGGTGCACATTATACAGTATCTGTTGCTATGGACAGAAGGCAGTTTTACAGTCCTAACAAAGGGAAACCTTCTCACGGAGACGAGGGTAAGGTGGTTCACACAGCCTATCTAGATCTCACCAAGGCTTTTGACACCATCCCCCACTCTGGAATTATAGGTAAACTCACTAAACTAGGTATAAATCCCTATGTCACAAGATGGGCTGCCAACTGGCTCACTGACAGAACCCACAGTGTGAAAGTAGCAGACTCCAAATCCGACTTCAGGCCAGTGGCAAGTGGAGTACCACAGGTTCAGTCCTGGGTCCTCTCCTGTTTGGTATCTACTTTTCTGAAGTACGGGCTAATACAGAAGGTCTTTGGCTAATTAAGTTCGCAGATGACTGCAAACTAGGAGCCATAATTGAAACTCCTAACGATGTGGACATCCTACAAAAGGGCCTCACTGAGACAGATGCCTGGTGTCAAAGCCATGGCCTCAAGCTCAATGCTAAAAAGTGCACTGTCATTCCCTTTGGTAAAAACTCTGTACCCATGAGCTACCACATAGGTGGTAGTCTACTTAACACCAAAAGTGTGATAAGAGACCTTGGGACACAGGTGGACAGTAGTCTCTCCTTTGATAATCACATTGCCACAGTAGTCAGGAAATTCTTCTACATGGCACACCTCATTACAAAAGGTTTCTCATCCAGGAAAAAAGAAATCATTGTTCCCCTCTACTCGTCACTCATTAGACCCATTATAGAGTGCAACGCCCCTTTTGGTATGTACCTCACAAGACATCTACAACAACTGGAAAGGCCACAGAAATACCTCACAAACAGGATTACCGTCCTCAAACAGATGCCCTACGCAGACTGTCTCAAAAAACTCCAGCTTTACTCCATCGCATATCACCTACTCAGAGGTGTTATCTGCCTAACATACAAAGCTATATCAAACCCAGAGCTGTTGCACATGCTCCACTTAAAGAAATCCCAATCTCTCCGAGTTACACGCTCTAGGGACCTAAACCTTGTCGCCACAATAAACAGAACATGCTGGAGGGATAGATTCCTGTCCCAGAGACTTCCCATACTCTGGAACAAACTACCTATCTATATCAAACAAAGCTCCTCATTAGCACTCTTCAAGAAAAATCTTGATGATTGGATGGGAAATAGGAAACTCACCCTGGGAATCACCTCTGTGGCTCTGCTTAACAGGGGCACAGGAAAATAATTTTCTTCGGTGACGAAAGCCAGGGTACCTTTTTGGCTAGGCTTCTATAGGCACTAGGGCCAATAGCCTAGTACCTACCTATGAACCTATGAGAATAACCTGGCAAATTGTTATGCTTAGATGGAAACTGAAATATCTTCAAAACAGTTCTTGACTACTAAAACAATCAAAAGGTTGATATCTGTCTTGCATTCTGTCTTGTATTTATAGAATGGTATTTGTGCAAGACATCTACCAAAAAATAATGGAGGAAGTATACTAGCTGGGTATTTAGTATGCAGTGTTACCTTGGCTATATTCTTGTAACCTGCTTAGGTGATGAAGATCACGTAAATAATGTGTGAAATGTGATATATATATATGGGTCCTCTTCAAATTACCGAAACGTCAGTTCGCCGACACGTGGAAGAGGAGCGCAAAAGGACCGACAATGCAGTTGACTGACATGCTGAAATCCCGACAGCTGGAAGACCGACAAGGGGAACGTGTAAGCGCGACTTGGTAAGTATGTGATAGTGAGGGATTTTGGATTAGGGAGCGGACAGGTAAGTGTGCAATAGTGAGGGATTTAGGGTTAGGGTGTGTGAAAGGTGAGTGTGCGGTAGTGTCGGAGTTAGGGTTTGGGTAATGTAAGTGTGTGTTAGTGACGGGTTTATGTTTTAGGGTGGGTTAAGTAAGTTAGGAATAAGGTGCAGGTAGGGTAAGTGTTTGGTACTGTCGGAACTTAGGGTTAGGGGTGGGTTAAGTGAGTTAGGGTTAGGGTGCAGGTAGGGTAAGTGTGCGGTAGTGTCGGACCTTAGGGTTAGGGGTGGGTTAAGTGAGTTAGGGTTAGGGTGCAGGTAGGGTAAGTGTGCGGTATTGTCGGACCTTAGGGTTAGGGGTGGGTTAAGTGAGTTAGGGTTAGGGTGCAGGTAGGGTAAGTGTGCGGTACTGTCGGACCTTAGGGTTAGGGTTTGGGTTAGGGCTAGTGGATATGTAATGTAGTGTAATGTGTTGTTTACGTTTAGTGTGTCGGTGTAATGGTGTTCGGTGTTTTGCGTTGTCGGTATTGTGTGTTGTCGGTTATTTGGTGTCGGTGGTTTGTGTGTCGGCGAACTGGCGTGTCGGTGTTCTAAAGTAGACCCATATATATATATATATATATATATATATATATATATATATATATATATATATATGCCAAAAGCAGTGTAGACTTTGACTATCACAAATGTGAGTTACTTTCTGAAGGGGAAACATTTTTATTGTAGGCATATTGTTCTCAAGGATGAACTACATAAATTATGAAACAATACAGGGTGTGTGCTATAGGCACCTACCCCTTGCAACCTGTTGATACTGAGGTCAAACATGTGAGTGGTAAATTACTGCTACAATTTTCTGACAAACCTCAGAATGGTTTTACATACTCTATGTTGTTGCAGATTGGGTCTACCCGGAAATGGACTGACAGCTTTAAACAGGCCTTCTTGGCAACCAAGATGCCGATTCATTTTGATAAGGCACTCACGCACTTTGATCCTTCCATGTCTATTAGAATATCATATTATTCTCTCTCTAAATTACATTACATTTGCTTGATGGCAAATATAGGCAACTGGACTATCTAGTCTGCCTTTTAAGTTAACATTCTACTTTTCTTCCATCCTTTGTCTCCCCTTCACGTCTCCTCTGTCTATTCCATATCTCATTGAATGTCCCTCTGTATTCTATCTCTGTCTCCCATTAACATTATTTATTTATTTATTATTTTCACTGCAGGTTCTCTTAACTTGATGGGTTGGGTGGGACTTGTGCCCCTGTTGTAAACTGACTCCGCTGAGCCTCTAATCACCTCACTCTGCAAGAACTTATTATAGAGCTTCATCTGACAGTTTAATCCTCCAGGCAGGGGACACTGCATCCCTCAAACTGACAAAGTCTGCAGGAGGTGAGTGAGTCTGAAACTGCTCCTAGTGTTCTCAGAAGCAGGCTTGAACTAGCTAGATCCTTATCGTCTGTGCTCATGCCCAGTATTTTCTAAGGGGCTAGCATGCAATAGACTGTGACATTGAGACACATTGACATAATTTCTGTGTGACATGATAAAGTCCTTCCCTTCCTTCTGAGAGCAGCTTTTGTGTGATCTCTGGTTTCCTGGAGATTCTAACATGTAAGTTTTCTCTGGAAACATGTTTCCCAGCCCTCCAAACAGAGATATACAGGCTTTAAGACCTGTCATGCCACTCCCTCCATTAAATGCCTGAACTGCTAATTGAATTTGGGTTGTCTGAATCTTAATTAGAGCTTTATTCCTTTATATCAGTAGAGCTGAATGAATCTCTACCTTCCATTGTGCTAGTACATTCCATTGATCTACAACCCTCTCCATAATAATATCATTTTTCGGATTCAAGCATAGTAGGTTCGCCACAACCTACTGTCTATGCTCCCTATCTCTCTTCTCCCATCTGTGCTTTTTGTTAAAAGCAGCCCCTTCACATCACCTTGATTGGGACTTATGCACACATGTTTCATCTTCTGTGTCTCTTCTAGTAGTAAGAATAGCAACACCTCCTGTTGTCACTGGCCAGGTCACATCCCTTCCCCTCCATCTCCAGTACCCTTATGATGGCTTTCCACTATACTACATACAACAACATACTATCCGTCTCCTTCCATGGCCTCTAGAACTACACAGAGTACTGAAGGTATGCCCTGATGAAGCCATAAAAAGTGGAAGCACTAATTCTTTGCTTTTGGAGTCCTGAAACTCTGAGTTTTGGGTTTTCCTGCACATTTGCATTATGCATGCTGCTACCTACTTCCTCTTATGATGCCCCTAGTTGACAATCTAGACATGAATACCACTTGCATACCCTTTTCTTGCTCAGTTACCATCAGTTGATATTACAAGTCTACTGTTGTAGCTCAAGTGCAGTACATTGTAGTTGTCTGCACTAAACCTCACCTACGATCTTTCTACCCACTATGTCAGCCTTTCACAGTTCTTCTTAGACTCATCTCCCTATTCCCTAAGGCTGTCCTTAGCTTTCATTATCCCTAAAGATGTTGATCTTGTTCTTTATTCCTTCAGATATACTTGTAAGAAGTGTAATGAAGAATACTAGATCCAAGAATGATCCCTGTGGTATGCCATTGGTCACTCTCCTTATTCTTGACATTGTCCATCTCAATGCCTTGTATCATGCACTAACTCCTTAATGTCAGTTCCACCCCCAACCTGGGCAACTTTCCTGGCATCCCGCTGTATGGGAATGAGTTAATGAATTCAGTCAAGTCCATGTAGACCCCATCTATCAGAACCCCCTTGCTCTGTCCAGTGATATGCTGATGGTCTCCATCAGGGATTTACCATCACACTGGCCAGATTCCTAAGGACCCTGGAACACCACCCATTTTGCCCCCATGCTTCATCATCCTTTGGGCAGTCTGTGCTCTCTCCCACCTTCCTCCTTTTTCCCTTTATGTCTTTCTTCTTCTCCCCCCATTCCTTTCTATATTTCTTCCAGCATGGCACCCACCCATCATTTTCTCTTGTGGAGAATGAAATGAAGTGCTCATTTAGTTCCTCTGCTTTTTCCTTGTGTCCTGTGTTTCCTCTCCTACGTTTAACTTGCCTAGCTGAGTGTGACTCTCTTTTCTCCTGTCCATTACTTACTTAAAAAAAGCCTTTGTTCATCTTACTGGCCCCCATTTGCTAACTATCCTTGACTTGCACCTTTTATCTCCTTTGCTACCCTCCTACTTGGCTTTATGGCTGTAACTCCTTAACTCCCCATCCACCTCCCTTCAGTGTCTTGCATGTCCATTTGCCCTAACCACTAGCCACATACAACATTTTTCTCTTGTTTGTTTTCTTTTTCCCTCTTCCTAAAATTATTGTCCATTGCCCCTAGTGCTCCATACCTGACACATTTCCACAGCTCATCAACTTTCTAAATTTTCCTTCATCCTCCTAGCTTTTCTTTGACACCCCCTTTCCAGTTCATTGTAAGCGACTTCCATAATATGCATACCATTATCTTTGTCTTTGTATTTGTCTCCTTTTCCCACTGTAAACCTTACCGTGACATGATTACTGCTCACTAAAGGTGCCTATATCTGGACATCTTAGATCCTATTAACCTTGGTTTGGCCCACATCCAGAGCATATTGGAATTCTTGTAAAATGCATTAGCAAAGCAATATGATGACTATATTTGTTTGACTCCCTTAGTTCCACACATTACTAGTAACAGAAGAACAAATATGTACTTGTGTCTTTCGGCTTTTTCCCGGTTAGGGGTCACCACAGTGGAACTCCGGTCCGCTAATGATTGGCAGTAGATTTTTATGTGCCAAGTTGCCGGCCCTGACACACAACCTTCAACGAAGGTACGCCCATTCACGCATGTCTCCACACAGAAGACGCTCTAGCTGAGAATCAAACAGGACAATGTCTTACTATGAGGTGACAACGCTACCGCAGCACCACCACCGCAGTTAGAAGAACAAATATGTACTAAGGATATTAAATGTTATTTACTTTTGTGTTAGGCTGAGTGACAGTTGAGGCATAACTCAACTAAAGGGTCTAGATTAAATGACAACATTAATACTGAATGTGTTTTAAAACTAAGACAAGTGAAGAAGTTGTAAAACTATAAGGTTACAAAGTTATCATGCCATGCTTTTCTTACATTTAAATCTAGTTATGTTTATAAGCTCAAGATGTTACATATTGACTATGACAGGATCCTGCTGTGATTAGTTATGCCTGACTGGAAGATTTAAATTACTAACTGATAATTTTTAATATATGTGTACTTCGTCTTGTGAATAAGATATTAATTATTTTATATGACTTGAAGAAAGAACCATTTTCTAAGTGTCAATCTTATTAATGATTTTGATACTTTATGAGCTTTAGTTCCTGTGGTACATGGCTTGATTCCTTCAACCTTCATTTGCCTCCTGTGTGACCTTGAACAAGTCACTTAACCAAGCATTGCTCCTGGGTCACCCCTGAAAAGAAAGGGACTGTTTGTCCAGTGGGTCTACCTGGTTAATGAATAGGATTTATTATTATCATTAAAACAACAACAACAATTTAGTCCTTGTCATAAGTTTACTTTTTATTTGTTCATGCTCTAAATACTTTTCTGTGGTTCAGTTTGTTTTGGTGAAAATGAGTATATAGATGCTTGCTCAATTAAATCTAGCACATTCAGGGCAGTAGCAGAATTTTTAGGCCAGTTTGCTGGCCACAGTGGCAGTTGTTTATGGTCTTGTTCAGGAAAGACGTAAGGAAAGTAAACAATGCACCAATAATAACATTTAATTGTAAACCAACCTCTAAAGGATGATGGTCTATTCGAAATTGACAGTAAAAATGAAATCTGTATAAAATAATTTTTAGTATTGGCAGATGCAAGTGAATTATGTGACCTGAAAAGGAACTGTTTTTTTTTTCTAAACACTTTTCAGATATACTCAAAGTTGTTGCTATTATAGTTCTTACCATAATTTTACTTAGTTGTTAATTAGCTTAGATCATACCTCTCAACCTCTCAGAGCAAGAAATCTGGACAAAGCCAGAAATAACAGGGGAACAAAGCCCCCAAATAGGGACAGATTTTAAATATTGCTCCTAGAAAGTTGTTAGACTAACAGATTTTTCATTATTACATATTTTTTGAAGGATATGGATTCTGAAAGTCAAATGTATGCCATTATTTATTAATATTTAGTGACTTCAATTCTCAGTAATTTACTAGAAAATCACAAATTTTATGAGGAACAGACCAAAAATATGAGATAAAAGTCTGGACAGTTGAGAGGTATGGCTTATAGACTCACAACTAAATGCCTTAGATTTTTGCATGAAGTAATTACTATTAGATCTCTGTTGCTTTTTACAAGCTGTTTCGCTATGTTAAATGGGTTTAACATAGTGAGACAGCTTTAAAAAAAAGCAGCAGAGCTATTTTTAAAGCTGTCTCGCTATGTTAAACCCATTTAACATAGCGAGACAGTTTTGAAAAAAACAACGGAGGAAGCAAGATCTCCGTTGCTTTTTACAAACTGTCTCGCTATGTTAAAGGAGTTTAACATAGCGAGACAGCTTTAAAAAAAGCAACGGAGAATCTCCGTTGCTTTTTATAAAGCTGTCACGCTATGTAAAACTTGTTTAACATAGCGAGACAGTGTAAAGCAACGGAGATCTTACGTTCTCCGTTGCTGTAAAAAAAAAAGAGTTATAGTAATGGAAAAAGTCCGGGCGACTGGACCTTGTTCCATTACTATAACTCAGATTTACAACGTGCATGCTGCCAATCAGCGTGCACGTTTTTGAATATTAATGAGGGGTCGTTATATAATGGAAAATAAACCATAGTGACTGTTTTTATTATTTTCATGCAGAAAACATACATTTTCTTTTTAACAATTACCATTCATTCCATCATTAAATGCATTGCTCATGTCTGCCCTCCTTTAAACTTCACTCCTCCAGAACATTATTCTGTACGTATTGTTCTCATAAATTCCATTTATTTCTATGAAATTTACATCTTCCTTTTTCTAAAGATCCCACCTACAGTTCTTTTATCTCCTTCATAATATTCAATACTTGAATTGCAGTTGGTTTAAATTTTGATTTCTACTTTTCAGTAATTACTTATTTAACAGCTAATACCATTAAACTTAGTGAAGCCTTACTATGTCAGGGCAATTTAGAGCATGTGCCTCAGCTCAAAATAATTATTTCCTTACTTATAACCATTTGCTCCCCCAACATTTATGACAATGTACTCTGAACATAATTTTTAGAATTTGCCAACTCATTACACTCCCAAAAAATATGTTCCCAATTACCTCTCTCTTTCCATCACAATTCTAGTATATATCTACATGAGAAAAACCTCTCTGAAGTCTGTGTAAGGTATAAAAATACATATTCAAGCAGTTCCATGCAAAAATCCTAAACCTTCTGGACTTTGTTGTAGACTTATGAGACATACAAGATTGCCTCCTATTGTTCTTTTGTATATTTCATTTCCATTTGTTTTTCTTTCTTTTCAATCTTTTCTAACCTCCTCTGATAGATTCTTATGGTTATCAAGCAACATTTATATGTCCATCTAATTATCCATGTTTAACAGCAGTTTCTATTCTAGACCCAAGTAAAATCTCCACTAAAATGTATTTTCACATAACACTCCAATATCTTTTCCTTTTTGCTTGTACTGCAATATCATTCCTTGGTAAGGAAGACTACCTCTAACCTGTAGTCCAAACATCTGGTTAGCCTCATCCTACTCTATTGCATTTCCCTCTCTATGTATTTGTTCCAGTACCTTGGCTCCTTTTTCAGTTTTCTCCATTAATTTCTTACCCTCTCTTGCCTATGTTTTCTATCCCTATTTGCAGCCATCCCTATTGTCACAACCTTATTTCTCAAATCAATATTGACTTAGTTCTTAGAATACTTCCTGCTACTTTATGAATATAATATCCTGCATGGTTGTTGCTATTCATCTTAAGGATCTGCATCCCAAATCCTACTCTTTCCTTATTTCCCAAACTCCCCCTCCCATTTCATAATCATCCCTTTCCACTTTGAATTATAACATCCTGGTTTTATGTGTATTAGCTATAAATTCACATCTCTAAAGTATCTCTCCAAATAAAGAAATCCTAAACCACCTTGTTCTATGGGGAGGATCAACTTATCCCACTTAACTTACTCGTCAACTTTCAAATAAACTCCTTCAACTCTTTATTATCATCCACAGCTTCTCAACTGGTTGATAAAAATATGCCTGACTTGTATACTAAACTAAATGCGCTAAAACATATCACTGCTTGTATTGTTATCCATATCCATAATCAACAATTTCCAGTTTCTCAGTTTTTATATTATTTTCTGTTTAGTCTCTCCCTATACATCCTTAGTGCCATAACAGTATCTTTTTTAATTGATACACCAAAATACTTAAATTTATCATAATACTATAAATATGGGTATTGCTGAACCAATTCATTTGTGAACGCATAGTTTACCATTATAGCCTTTGTTTTATCTTCGTTAATTTCACATCCACAAAATACCCGAAACTGTCTCAAATATTCCAGAACAGCAAAATATTCTTTTCTGGATCTGTCAAATGCAAATTATATAATCCACAAATAAAGCTAACTTTTCTTGATTACCACACCATTTATATCTTTGAATTTGTGAGCCCCTTATTTTCTTTCCGAGTGGCTTGAAATATAAAGCAACCAACAAAGAGGAAATATGACAATCCTGCCTTCTTTCTCTGTTTAAACACAACTTGTCAAAGACGACCATTCTCATTTTAATTCTTGCCTCTGACCATTTATATATCCTCTTAATTAATTCTGTTATTGTATCAGAGAATGCAAGTGCCAACATTGCCCAACTCATAAATTTCCCAACTGACTCTGTTGAATGTTTTTTCTGCATCAAGACCATGTTGATCCATAGCTGTCAATTTTGGCAACATCTCTACATTTTCTCTAAACTAGTATAGAGATAAACACTTTAAATTTGTGGTTTAAAATTGAAATAAATGTATATGAAGCTGGGTTTGAAGAGTCTTTAACCTCTTTGAGTATTAAAACCACCACAGTATTCTTCCAAGATGATTGTACCTCCCCAACAGCACACACACTTTTAAAATATTGTTAAACAGACTTCCATATCTTTGTCACTTTCTTTCCTCCTAACTTCCAAACTTCCATAAGAATACCGACTTTCCTGGAGACTTCCCTGTTAACAATTTATACATCACCATTTTTATCTCTTTAATTCCTGTCTTAGATAAAATAAGATTAACTGTTCATCTTCATCTTCTTCTCTTCTAACCTTGGCATAATTAAGTCTTCCATAAATATTTCCATTTGTCTCTTTAATTGGTTGCTACATTACTCTGCTTTATATAAATGTTCATAAAATTTCCAAAATACCTCTACTATCTCTACAGGATCTCATGCTGTTTTACTTGTCATAGGCTCCCTAAGTTTGGCAACAACCCTTTCTACTTTTTGTTGCTTAAGTCATTGTGTTAATTTTTGTGCTCTGAAGTTATGAAAAGATAGTTGATTAACAGCAATCTTTCTAAGTTCATGTACATTATCCAAATGCTACCTTATTTTCCTTTAGCACTCTGCAGTTTCTTCTCTTCTTGATCTGCAGCATTCCCCTTATTTTGTAATACTTTAACCTTAGTCAACCACTCTAAGTAATTCCTATTACTTCTTTCCCATATCTCACTTTTATTTCTTCCCTATTTTTAAACTACATTTCATTTTATCCCATTCACTAGTTATCCCTTCTGAAGAAATTTCTGTTTCCTAATAATTCTCAAATAATTTCCATTACCCATCCCTTAAATTCCTTTTTGAACAGGTAAATAGAAAAGCACTAGTGTTTCATTCTTACTTCATTGTCATCCATCTTTATCTTAGTTTTCATTGGTGCATTTTCTGAAATAGCCATTGGTTGTGTGTCAGAGGTTTCAGTTAAGTACATATGCTCCTTTGAAATATAATTTCTATCCTGTCTATCCTAATTATTTACCTTAGGTAATAATACGTAAATTCTGTCTCTGTTCCAGCCAGTAACTTCACATCTTTCATTCCAAATATTCTTATATGTTTCATTAGAAGTTTACCTTACTTTGCTACATTTTCCCTTCTACGTCCCATGAAACATTCTCACTATTTCAAATCAAGTTCAGTCCCCACCCATAAATAATATTCCCTGCTGAAAGCTAATTATTTCTCCCAAAATTGTCTTAAGCTCTATAATAGCAATTTTAGATGGAATACTTCATTTTTCTTCTCTGCCAGAGGTGTAGTTAACTATTCTGGCGACCAGTGCTATCCCCTAAACTGCCGTCCTCCCTCAAGCAACTTTAATTTGGGCAGCAAAAAAAGTCCTCTCAACAGAATTTAAGAACAAAAAAAAGTCTCATCTTTCCTTTTACACTCACAGAGTACTAAATCACTTCAGTTCTGATAGTAAATGCAATCCCAACATTCATTTCTGAATACTGGTAGTGCACCGAAGACTCCTCCTAACATTCTGTGCCCACTCTAGCTGTCAGTAACCACTTACAACCAAATGTCTTCCATTATTGTCAATTTCCTCTTCTCTTACAAGTGTTGCCTCTCTAGAAATCAACATTATTTCCCCTTTCTTGTGTCCCTGATTTACTGCTAAAAGTCCACCCTGAAATCTTTCCTTTGTCAAATTCACATGCTCATTCCTATCCAAACCTGGCTTCTACAACCTTGCTATCTGCTCCTTATATTTCTTAATATAATTCAGCACCCTTTGCTTTTTTGTCTCAAATGTAAGGTTAATTACATTCCATGTCTAATCGCATACCTAATGGGATTGATGCTTTACAGTGTGATATGTATTCATTCATTTCACAGTCTTACTGATCTTCTTCCAGGTCATCTCCATCTCCCAACACTAGTCACTGATTCAAATCCAAAGTACTCCTGATTCTTCTAGTCAGCTCCTGTGCTTTTTTTCAGTTGCTCAAGCATTTTCCTTTGGATCAATGGAAAATATTTCAGTGGCAAATTGTCTCTTATATGCTTTGTTATTGTATGAAAAATGAAGAATGAAAAATAGAGTCCCTTTCTTATTGTTATCTCACATTTTGTTTGTTAAACTTTTTTTATTTCCTCCTTATCCTGTTCTACGTCCAAAAATGCCTGTGATTCTCCAGGAAAAATATTCGGAAGACAGCTGGATATAGTAACGTGAATCTCACAACTCCCTCTCAACATTCCTTTGGCTGTTAGGATAAACTTACTTCTCTTCTGCATGGTACACAGGGAATAATCATTTTCCACAAACATTGTGCTGTCTCCACTTTTTAATAATTTTCCTTTTGTCACAATTTTTTTTTTCAGGAGCAGCTCTTTCTGCAGGTGTGACTCCATCTTTACTAATACAGGTCTTGATTGCTTTCTCATGGCCAGGTTTTTAGCATATAAATCTTGCTGTGGAAGACCAGTTCAGCTGCTTATTTGTACATTCATAACATTAATAGTCTGTTCTTTCCAATTTTTCTGGTACAACAGAAAATCTCATTTTTTTCTCTGTGCTCCCTGTCTTCCAGTTCTGATATATTTTGAAATGCTCCGCCAGCCTTTCCTTTATTTCATCCTCTGATTTTTGCAGCTTTATCATCTCATCTGAATAGCTAGTTAAAGTTTCTTCTATCTTCTCCAACCTTTTGTTATTTGAGTGTATATTTTCCTTCAGTGTTTTGCTTATGTTAAACACCTCTGAGTGCACTTGATTTATTTTCCCTCTAAATAAATGGTAGCCATCTCCTGTACTAAACCTGAAACTTAAAAGGCTTTTTGCTGAACAGTTACAAGATTCTCCACAGCTACAATTTTCTCTTCTCTTTTTCTGGTTGCTTTTCTGTTGCTTTCTTCAAATTTTTTCCTTGCTGCCATCCAGGCAGTGCAATTACAAGCCAGTAACAAAATTTTATCCAATTTTATAGCTTTAGAGGCTTTGTAACAAATGTAGTTTTCAGGCTGGGAGAGTTCTAATACTCCTCTTGATCAGTTTGCAGACATCTTTAAAATAACTCACTCCTCCCCACTTAAATTCCAAACCCTTCTTCATACCACAATCTCTTCACTCCCAAAAAAAACATACATTCATAATTATTCTGGGTGATTTCATTTTTAACCTTTTAGGCCAGCAGAGAATTATATCAATGAACATATAACTGATGTTGACCTTGCAATTCATCAGAGAGCCTATCCCAGTCTTATCCTATCTCATTTTATTAGTTTCTTCTTGCTTTGGTGTTAACTAACCAGCCCACCAACATTTCTACCATCTCCATCCATCTGCCCACTTTCAGTGATCCCTGTCCCACTAGCTTTAACATCTACAAACTCTCAGTAAAATACTCCTCAGACTTGTCATATACAAACTCAAATCATAAAATAACTTCTCCAAACTGAAAGCACATCTTGTTGTAATAGACATGGCATCCATTTTATCCTCCCAAAACGCAAACAATGCCAGAAAAAGTCAGTCACAGTCTCATTCATCTACAAAATAAATTATTTCCACTTGTCAAAAGACTATTCAAACAAAAACAGATGAATGGTTCACTGAAGTATTGAAAGAACTTGTTTATCTATGTGACACTGCCCAGCAAAACTGGAAATTAAGTACATCAGTTGAAACTAGAGAATAATTCACATCCCTACATGACATCACAAAACAGATCATCTGATGACACTACACCAAATCAGTAACAACCAAACAGCTCTTACTTCTGCACTCATCAAAACTATTTTGGTAGGAGATTAGTCTAATTACTGAATGGCCTAATACTAACAATAATAATACCCTAGAGACTGCTGAACGAGCAGACACCAACTTTTCATCCTCTGACTTTTGCAATGAGTACTTTAATCTCTCAGTACTCCCACCAACCGGTCTTTCCCCCTCCCCTCCACCATTTCTCCATTTCTTCCACTTCAAAGAGCTTTAACTCCAAGGAAATGCAGTACCATTTAGAACAAATACCACTCAATGTCCCCATATTATTCAGTAATGCGTTTGCTTGTTTGTCACTGGTTCATCTACCACTGTACAGAATTAATTATAATGCCCCTACACTATATTTGCAACCTATGCATTATCAACTACACCATCTTGTCCATCATATGGAAATCTGCATTAGTTACTACTCTTCCAAAACAATCCAAACCTGCCAAAGCCTTCACACTTTTGCCCCTATCAATATTCTACAAATGTCTGGAAAAACTCAAATGCAACAGTACCATCTCCTCTCACAAAAGCAGCATGGTTTCTGGTCTGGCAGGAACACAGTGACTGCTCTCTGAACCCTTACCAATAAAATGTTGATCAACATGGACAAAAGCAACCTTACAGGTGCTCTATTCATTGATCTCACTTGAGTCTTGGACTTAATTGACTAGATCATTATACTCTCTTACGTAACATTCAAAAATGTCCTTGTCCTGATAACCTTCAGATAAAAATGTGGTACTTCTATCTCAGCTTCATCATTTATAAACACAGGAGTCTTGCAAAGATTAGTCTTTTCCCCACTGCTTCTCTCAGTTTTTATAAAAAAAAAATCACTCTCTTTGCCCTTCTCTTCTCCCACTACACTTGCACATAAGTGACATGGTGATTTACAGGTCAAGTCTTAACCATCTAGAGACAGACAACTCCAATAAGATATTTTATTCATTCTTCATGGCTCAATACAAATAAACAGCAGGCAGCATAGAAACCTGGCTTTCTAATCACTTCACTGAGGAGCTTATATTTCTAGTATATATGTGCAGATCCCCTCCTCTTACACTGTTAACCTCTGACAGCTCTCCTTTAATCTCATTTACTGTACCTTACACATGATAACACTAATATCCTCTATTACTCTGTTTGCAGATTAACTATATTAAACAACTATTACTTCAATAGTGTACAACTATATAATTTTCTTACTGTTACTTCAATAGTCTACCACTATACAATTTTCTTTGTTCATTTGTAATTTCTGTTGTTTCTTTTGTTTTCTTGTTGTTTATCTCCAACAATTTTTACATTCCCAGGCTGGGTTTGAAATTACTGAATTTCTGAGCATTATCCTATCACGGTAAGCAAACATACATACATGTGTATGTAAATAAATAAATACATAAATAAATAATTAACTTTCAATTTATAACGTTACATTAAAAAAAAGAAAAAAATGTGAGAAAGAGATGGATTACCCTTTTAATACTGATAAATATGCTCATAACTATTATGCCAAACAAGATGAAACCAGACATGTGAGGACACACTGTTACAAAAATTAGTCAATGGTAGGGTCTCAAAAACGAAAGATATAACTTAAGAAGTAGATATAAAAAACTCCTTGAAATGTGACATAAAAATCATAATGTCCATGAAGGATGTGCAGTTATCAGAAACAGCATGATATATAAAACTCCAGACTTATTAAACTAGACCCATATAGGCTAAAACTCTTTGTATTTTTTTTCAATTTTTAACACCTTTATGGGCGTACCTTCATTGAAGGTTGTGCGTCAGGCCTGGCAAGCCAGTACGTAAAAATCAACTGCCAATCATTAGCAGACCGGAGTTCCACTGTGGCGACCCCTAACCAGGAAAAGCCTAAAGACACAAACAAACAAATTTAATTATTCATTATGCTTTACAACAGCAGCAGTAATAGCATAAGAAACAAACATGATAAATATATTAGGATACATATCGACTGTAAATTCACCTTGCATGTATTTGCAAGGAACAAGAAGAAACAGAGAAAAAAAAGAAATGAATTCCTAATTGAATTTGTATGTAAAAATACTACAAAATACCATCCATTATCTATATAATTTTTTTAATCAAACTGCTTCCTTAATTTGCAATAAACCCCATGAAAACTCTTTATTTCAACCAATGAAAAATATTCTCAGTGTAGAAATATGTGAGTGAGAAGTGTGGACACTATGGTTTTCAGACAAAAACATTCTATAGTCCATAAACCTACCTTGGGATCACATATACCAAAGACCTTAAATTTAATCTCATTATTGTCAGGTAGGGGTAATTTTAATGCCCATGAAATGCCATCACTTACCTTCACTCATAATAGTCATACATATTTTCAAAACCAGATAAAGGTGTATATAATTTGCCTCAGGTGTCTAATAATGCCAACATATATTACTCTAAGTCATTCTTCCACTGAACAACGTAACAGGAATCAGATGAAATTGATATAACATTTTGTAGAAAGCGAACCTTGAAAGCACCGGCCATTTATTGTCCTGCATAGTTCTAATACAAAAAGGCCAATCTTCTGATGAGATCATATTCCCTAACTCCATATTCAATTTGTCCAAAATGTCAGCTAAGAAACAATGGTTATCCTCATATAAGGCTATATAGAAGGTACTGATCTTGAACTTTTTATAACACAGTCTATCATCATTGAGCTTTGGAAGCCAACTAACCACTGAGATACCTAACAAACACTTATGCAGTTCTAACCCACTGGAGAGAGCCACCCACAACTGAAAATATTGCCAACAGCATGTTATCAGGGCAAGGAATTTTACTTTTAATTGTTCCTAACACCAAAAAGTGTTTTTGCTACACATCTCACCAGTCCGAAACCAAGAACACATCCTCCTTAATCCACTGTGGTCACCATATACATTTTTAATTTATTAGGATGCCTGAATGCCTCCAAAGCAGTGAATAATTGGTAATTAAAAGCATTCCTTGCATTCTTCCTGTCATTACCTTCCTCTCATACCACAATTTAAGACCCTCTGGGTCCCACATTTTGTACAAATGAGTACCAGCACTTAGTGGATCCAAGGATCCTCTCAAGCTGATTTCCAAATTGAAACAAATGGATTAGTCTGACCCCCTAATTCTAAAGTAATTCCAACAAATGATGGCTTTCTCATATTCATTAAGAGCTTATAACTCACCCACCACCATTTTGATGGAGTATATATTTTCTTCTGACTAATTCTAGGCTATTTTCAATTCCAAAAAAGTCAAATATGAGCTTTCTTATAAACACCTTTATTGACTTATCATTTGTGACACAGACAAACTTACATTTATATAAAAATAAGCAACCATATTATCAAGTTCACATTTCCAAACATTATAGATTGTGTAACAATATATATGATGTATAATCTAAGCAACATTACAGAAATTATTCAATTCTTGCCATCTCTTAAACCTCATTCCTCCTCCAAAACATTTTTCTGCATGTATTGTTCCCACAATTTCCATTTTTTCTATGCAATTTACTCCTACCATTTTCTAAAGATCCCACTTCTTGTTCTTTTATTTCTGTTACAGTATTGCCCTTCTGCCAAAGTTGTCAGAATCAATTCCTTCTGCTGGTAGAATTGCATCTTTACTATTAAAGGTCTAGGTTGCTTTCTCATGGCCAGGTTTGGAGCATACACACAATGTGCCCTTTCAATTAACACCTCCCGCTGTGGAATACTAGTCCAGTTGCTTATCTGTGCTTTCTTAAAATGAATATAGCCTGTTCCTTCAGCTTCTCTGGTACAGCAGAAAATCTTAGGTTTTCACTGCAAGCTCTGTCCTCTAATTCTATTATTTTTTGAAACATCTCTTTTTTGAGCAGTCTCACATTCAGCCAGCCTTTTCTTCATTTCGACCTCTGACTTTTACAGTTTTATCACCACGTCTGAATATCTGTTTAAAGCTTTTTCTATTTTATTCAGCCTTTTGTTATTTTGAGTTGATATCCTTCATCAGTGTTTCATTTATTTTAATCAGCTCATTTGAGTTATTTTATCCTCTAGGTTACTGGAAGTCATGTCTTGCACCAACGCTGGTGCTTGCACTGATTTTTACTGAACAGCTGCAAAATTCTTCTCAGTCAGTGGTTGATTTTCTTTCAGGTTCTCTGAATTTCTTTTTCTGCTGGCATCCAGGCAGTGTACTTACTAGACAGTTACTGCTATTTACCCACAAAATCAGTTCACTGTCTCTCTCTTCTAAGCTTCTGTTTTCACACCGGAAGAGCTGAAATTAAGATGTTACTCAATGTGCAGCCATCTTGGAAGTCCTTGAGACTGTCATTATCTTCATTTTGACTTCTGGAGAAGGGGAATTCATTAAAAAAGGAACCCTGGTACTGTGTTGACCCCCCAGCTCTGCTGCAGACTGATATTCTTCCATGAATTCCTGGTTGATTTTTTGAAAGTCCATCAGGACCACGTTGCTTCTATTTTGAATAGCAGTAATGGCTGTTTTAGTTTGATATTCTTTGTATTTCCAAACAATTATCTTACTAGGTTTAAGGTCAAATGTTCAATGGAACAGTCTAAATCTTTACCATTTCTTATTAATGTGCCAGTGCTGGGTTTGCTAAATTTTTTGCTTAAATTGCCAAAGGATTTCTGATCTAGATACCTTTACCTCTTGAACTTTCTGTCTAAAGCCTAGACTTGAGAGTTACAGGATTCTACAGTTGACATCATATCTATTTGTTTCTATTTCTTTCTGCTACACCATAGTAACTTCTGTACAGCAGGATTTAAATAATACCCAATAGGCAAAACTATTTATACTCTGAGGCAGGCAAGAAGCCCAAAAAAATACATATATTCTCTCTCTGAGAATTTCCTTTGTCTCTTGGTTATATAGCAATGAAGGATCAGACTTCCACTGCATAGTTTGATCCACCCTGGGCTTAAAGACAAGATTCATAGTGATCAACGTTATGATGTGAAAGTGCATTCAGTAGTATCATTGTTGAAGTAATCACTGGTAGGATAGAGCTGTGTACTAGCCAGAAGTCTATCCTGCTTGCCATCCCTAGTGTGTGGCAAGCATAGTCCAAGAGAGCAGGGTTCAAAGCTTTCCATGCATCCATAAATGCTAATTTCTCTTTTAAGACCCTGCAATGGCTGTGCACTCCTGAGCAATCTAACTACCCCACTTGGTATTCTAAATAGCACCAGGTCATTAATGACATTAAAATCTCCACCTATTTTTGATCACATCTGTCTGACTCCTCAGAGCAGTAACGTTATCCTTAACCATTTTTATATGGGTTCAGGGTAGTTTTCATTTGGACCATAGAAATTAGCAAGAATAATGTACCCTTAATGTGTAAATAGCCTTAATATTAACCATCTCCCTTGCTGATCAAAACAAACTTGCCACACCTTCCACCAACGATCATTTCTGATTAAGATGGCTACCCCCACCCCCCCCTTTTAGCAGATGGCATGCAGGACAGCTGTTTTAGTCCATTCTAAGATTTAAAGGCTACTGCTGCAATTCTCTTTTTGATTTTAGCTTTCTGCAATAAAATCACCTGGGCTTTATACTTTAACAATGTCTCTAATACAGCTTTAGCTTTAATCCCAGATGAGATACTCTTGACATTCCAAAAGAAAAAAAAAGAGGAATCTTCTTTACACTCTCTTTAACCCATGTCTACACATCTAGACCCTATAACATTTTTACTAGTGATATGGATATAATTTAACCTCCAATGATTCTTATAGCATTGGTTTACTACTATATATAACAATATAATCAATTAATGTCACACAGGACCTAAAGAAAAACAATTAAAAAATTGTTTAAAAAAGTCCATATTAGGAAAGAAAAACAGTCTCTGATGTTACTTCCATGAACCTCCACAAACAGGAACTGAAAGAGTAGTCCAAATCTGCTCCTTTCACATCTCATATCCTCCTTTTCCACCCTTAAACAGTTCAAAAGGGATAATATATAAAGGCATATGAGTCCTACACTAAATTCATATCTCAACTGGCAAGTACACAGGATGAAAAATATAAAATATGGAAAAGAAAAGAGACCCCACTATCACACTGAAGACTAATGTAAACATGACATATAACTCTAAATATAACTACAACAGATAATGATGTTCATACCCTGACACAGGGGAAACAAACTTACCTCCACCCAAAAAGAAAAAGCACATTTTGGTATGCTACATGTCCCAGTTTCATGTAGCATTACTGTTGCTTCTTAATTTCAAGCCAGGGGGACTGAAAGCCATATCTTCATTCCCTACACTATCTCCTTAAGATTGTTCCAGTGTAGAAATTTCATCTGTCAAAAATTTCAGAGCAGACAAGGGCGAATCCACCACTTCCTTTACTTTGCCTTCTGAAGTTGGAGACTCCAAGGACTGATATCTGTTCTAGCATTGGGTTTCCATATTCATCTGTCCCTCTCTTCTGTGTGAGTATCGCTGTGGTGTATCAAAAGTCTATGGTTTTGTCCTTGTGTCAGCCCTTTTTCTGAGTTTTTTTCTTTTTGGGCAATGTTGAGACAGACTTGTTGCTTTTTTTTCCACCCAATGCGGAAGCAGAGACATTCTGAATCACTCTTACATATGATTGTATGTTAATGGGACCTAAATTCCTTAAGTAATTGTCAATCTCTTGTAAGGTGAAAAAAGAAATGTATTCCAAACCTTTATTGATTAGTAGGGTCACTGGGAACCACAGGCTGACTTTAACCCAAATCAAGAAAACACCATAGGTCAGATACCATCATCTTTCCCTTTGCATAGAGACTGGCACTGTAATCTAGCATAATTCTTACCATGTATCCTGCCAGTTTCCAATTCTCCTCATGTTCTTTGGCGGTAGCCAGTACCTTTTCACTATCAGTAAAGTCCAAACACTTTAACATAAAATGCCAAGGGATGTTGTTATTTTTACTTTTTGTGTTTAATCCTATGTGCCCACTCAATTACAGGGTGTGATAAATGTAGTAATACCCCAAGTTCCTTTGCATAGAAAAGCTACAGGGTTCACAATTTCTGCACCTTACGGCGGTCCAGTCATTCACAAGTTATTGCAACAAATCCTATTCTCCAAGTCATTAAGTTTTGTTTTTATTTTTTGATACTGGAACTGCAGTTCTTGAATTTGTGAATAATTGTTTTGAGCTGCCTTATCTGCAAGGTATTTCTGCTCATGCTCAAATACCAATTCTGTTTTTGTCAATTTCATCTCAAGTACTGCAGAGATTTGTTTTAATTGATGAATACCTGCAGCTGTATACTTTAAAGTTTGTTAAATACCACGAAAAGTTCCTTCATAGTGGTTACCATCTTTTTCCTCCAACAAGTCGCCACAAGGATTTGACTGCTCAGCGGTTATTTATTCCTACAGGAAACAATTACTGCAGACCATAACAATGTCATTCAGTGCTGTAACAATACCAAACTATTTTTTTCATAACAGTGTGCTAAAGCAAGCAGAATCTTTGGTGGTAAAGGATTATTGGATGTCTGTAACACAGTTAATTGACCTGTCTCATACACGCACCTGAGCGTGCTCTAGAACCCTTTGTATTTGAAATAGTAGAATGGAAATAGTCAGAGACGTTTTGTTATAACTTCCGGCAAACAAAACAGATTTTCTGTGCCACAATCTGACTGTCACACACCACTTCACCCACTCCATAATAAATAATTGTGACCATCTTCAGGTCTCCCCTGAAAAGAGGCTATTAGCCTGGAAGGTACTAACAACTAACACCATCAACAAAGGCTAGCTAGTTTAATAGATAGGTAAGTAAATAAAAAATAAAAAGCTTGGTGAAGTTGCTTTATCTGTGCAACAATAATTGTCTAATTAATCCATGGATATAGCTACATAACACTCGTGTAACTCAGAACATGTGAGTTTGGAGCCCATCAGCTACCCAAAAATGTAGATTGCCACCAATAATCAACTCTGATATATGAACAAGGTGAATTGTTGCCATCCTTGCTGCACTCTCTAAACCTTGAATGTAATTCTGGATATGGTTAAGTACCTTAATGTATGGCAGTTTAGCTGCTTCACTGTTTCAGACAGCTATTATGTGTTAAACTCATGATATCTATAACCTCCCTGTACTCTTCCCTCATCAGGCCAATAATTTAGTACAACACCCTTTTTAGTTTGTATCTTTCCAAGTACCTGCAGCAACTGGAGAAACCACAAAGGTTCCTCACAAGAACAATTCAAGGTCTTCAGCATCTGTCCTATGTGGATCATCTGAAATCACTGTCACTCTATTCTGTTTCACAAAGGCTACTCAGAGGCAATCTCTGCCTTGCATACAAGATAATCTCTGACCCTGCTTTATTGGAAATGCTGCATCTCCATTAGTCAATTGGTACACAGGTTATTCGCTCTAAACACCTTAACCTGGTATGTGACATCAAAAGAACCTGCTGGAGGGACAGATTTGTCTCCCAGAGGTTACCACACCTTTGGAACAGACTCCCAGTTCATGTCAAACAGATCACTTCATTGGCCCTCTTCAAACACTATCTGGACAATTGGATGGGTAACCATAAATTTACCCTGTGGGTTCCACTTGTGCCCATTTTGTACAGGGACAATACGTGCTGATCATGGACATAAGGGTAGAACTTGGGTAGGCTTGCAATAACCTTAGGACCATTAGCCTAGTAACGTCCTATGATCCTATGAGCTAGCCTCTTGCACCATAGCCTGTTAAGATTCAACATACAACTCAGATATGGCCACTCAGATTTTATGATTACTACATTTGTTATTGAGTACAGCCACACAGGACAATTTTGCATCTGTTTTGTGTTCCATGAAGTGCACTGGTCATCTACTTATAAACCGCTTAGCTGAAAATAACATAAACTGCACAAGTAAGCTTAGAAACTGGTCTCTGTGGGAGGCAAAACCAGTTTCGGTTTTGTGTCTGTTAATTTTTTAAGCCAGTAACCTTAAGTTAATTTCTGAATTTCAGTTAATAAAGTAAGGATTTTTTTATAAATTTTAAAATTAAAGTACTGTTGGAAGAACTGTAATCCCATGTCTCCTGCTAACTAAAACTTGCTAGTCAACCCTTATCCCTCATACAAATGTATTACATGTGAAACTGCTTCATCTCTGACCAAATAGCACTCAAAATGTCTCAACATCTATTATAAAGCTTTCTTGTGACTTCAGTGTATTTTGAATGCTGTGATAATTACAGGGTAGGCAATGTGGAAGCATCCTGAAAAACTTGGACCATATTCTAAAATGGTTAAATGAATAAGGCCTTTGAGCAAATATAAATAAATATGATGTTTTCAAAACAAGATTGCAGTCCTTGCTCAAACTGTCAGGAGTACATTATACAAAATGATAGTAAGCTACAACAATGAATATTCTATATTTAAAATGTTGCTTTAAGTGGGATCCTTGCTTAGAATGATATATTAGTACCACTGATTACTCTCAAATATAGCCCTTACTGAACTCCAAACCTTTAGTAACGCACTACTTAAGGAGAGAGGGAAAGTGGAGGGAATCTTGTGAGACTGGATTCTGTAAACCTAAAAATCTGATCCTTTGCTGATCTATTTTGATACTGAGCTGGCAGTAAAACACGCATAAGATATTTTTTCTTGTGGTTGAGGACTGCTGTTTTTTCATGCCATGACAGATAGTATAGAGATCTCTCATGTGGGGCTAAATGTAGAGAAACCAGGATGGTGCAAACAAATTCCATGCATATCTATGCAGTCATTAATTTATGCTGGTAAGACATTATCTGTTCTAGAGCAGTATTTGCTTGGATAAGGAAATTCCAAGTAGGACTGCAGGGCTTTGCTTTTTTTTTCTGAAAAGACATGAGTGTGACTACAGTTCACGCAGGCTAAAGTTCATCTTTAAAAATGCTTACTGCCCTGTGACAGTATATTCACAGGATGTCTACTACCTTATTATAAAGAAACATTCTTTGGGATTACTGACACACAAAAGTCTCACAAGTAAATGATTTTCTGAGAACTTCCTTTGTGCACTGTTCTCAGAACTACCTTTGCAGTATTTGATCTGCTACTAGAGCTGGTAAGTTACAAAGAATTTCAATTTGTGTCTGCAGAATTTCAGTATTTTTTTTTAAACCGAATTGTACAAAACACATTGCCTCAATACACTTCTCTTCTGTTACAAATAGTTTGACAGGTTACATAGACTGTCAAGAGTTCAGACGAAAAAGAAACTGGTAAATATCTTCTGAACATATTGGGAATGTTCCACACAGTCACAAGTACAATGCTTACTAAACTGTTACTGCACAGCAGCGTAGAACATAAACACCTTATAAGGCTTAATTTCAAAGTCATGTGTTGGAAAAAGAGCTGTATCAAAAGATTGCATGTCATAACTAACAGAAATACCACCAGATAAGATACAATATTAGCAATATGAGAATTCTGGGAATAAAGTAAGGCAGAAGATAAACTAGTACACTAATAGCAGCACATACTGGTTAAATAAATTGCTAAGGAGAGCAGGATCAAATGTGTTGTTAAAATTTCAGGTTACGCAAGTATGTTGTGGATCAGATACAGCCAGAGTCACATGGCCCCCCAGACCTGCATAATTTCCCTCATGGGAGTTGAGAGAGTAATATAACAAATGACTTTTTACAGCTGACTGTGGTTGCAGTAGTAACAGAACAAGTTAACTGCATGTTTGCTAAGGTCACAGTTGCATGGTAAATGCTGCATAGTGCAAATCTGAAAGCCATAGTGCAAACTGCATTTATAATCATTTTGATGGAGTGCAAAGGAAAAGAATGTCACAGTACATTTCAAATGTATGTATACAGAAACTATTTTAAAATTTAGAAACTCAGTTTTAGATTTATAGAAGGATGAGATATAATTTGTATTTTGTAATAAAAGACCATGCCTTTGAGAGTCTGCAAAAGTCAGTTAAACTTTCCTATTCTCTTGTCACAGAGTCATACCTCTCAACCTCTTAGAGTAAGAAATCTGGATAAAGCCATACAAAAGTGGGACAAAGGACCAAAAATAGGCACAGTTTTTAAATATAGATATTACAAACTTAGAAAGTTGATAGAACAGCATGTTTTGCATTAGCATGAATTTTCTGAAGGATATGAAGTCTGAAACTCACATATCTGTTATTATTTTTCTAACTTCAGTCTTTAATGATTTGCCACTAATTTGCCAGAAAACATCAATTTAATGAAGAATTCACCAAAAATATGAGGTGAAAATCTGGACATTCTGCGAAACTCTGCACAGTTGAGAGGTATGCTCAGAGTACATCTCTTCTGTACATTAAAATCAGACTTCATACAGACTCCTATAGCAGTGTGAGTGTGTGTTTATTTCATGAATATTTTAAAGAAATCTCCACTTCGAAACTAAAAAAATATATATTATTTTTCAACATGGATTCTTTTTGTGACTAACTAGTGATCTACAGTCTTATGTGTGACAATTGAGTTTTGTATTGGAAGGTTAAGAGTACAGTATCTGGGGATTTCTGCTTTGCCTGAGAGGCATCAGGCTCATAGCTGGCAGAAATAAGTAGCAGGGGTACAGGGGTGCAAGGCAGGTTTTGTGATATTTCCTACTTAAACTGCTGTTTTTGAAGGGGTGCTTGTGTTATGGCTCTTGGAGTGATTGCTATACTGATGCCATTTTATTTTAAGTTTCTTCTTCTAGTTCCATCAATGCAGTTTGTGTACTAATAACATGACACTCTCTACATATAACTGATTTTTTTTCTTCCCATTTGGATACAATGAATGTGGCGTGAGTCATTGCCTTCTGAGAATTACTCTGTAAGTACTAACAGGATATCCATTTTTACCCGATTATGTGATTTATATTGTGAGCTGCTAAAACCTTTGTGTGCTGCATTTAATTTTCTCCAATTCAAAGCCTTTAAACAGCAGTGTTCTGCAGTTATCATACCCTCTTTCACACCTTTCTTTAGGCGGCAATGCTCATTAATCTTTGAGTGACAGCTGTCATGTCAATGAGCTATTAAGGGAAATTAAAGCAAGTATTTCATCATCATCATCATCATCATCATCATCATCATCATCATTTTCTAAACTGCTTGCCCTGGTGAGGGACACAGTAGGAGGAAGTTGACTAGGGTAGACCATCCATCCCTATCTATTACAAACTTTGCTAACTCATTCTGTGGGATAACAAGAAGTTTACAAGCAAGCTGAGAAATATGGCCTAAAAGCTGCTAGCTCATACTGTTTCCAGGCAAGTTGAGAGATATGGCCTTCCAAAATGTCCTGTGTCTGGCACAGGGCTTCCTCCCAGTGGGATATACCTGGAACACCTCCCATGGAAGACACCTGGGGTGTATCTTCACAAGGTGCCCAAACCACATTGCTATAGTTTCCTGACCTCCTGGGTAGCCAAGCTCCTAACTCTTTCACAAGCAATGTGCCCAGTTAACCTGCAAAGGAACCTCAGTTCTATTGTTTATATTCATAATCACATCCTTTCAGTTACTAACCAAAGCTCTCAGCCATAGGTAATCCTATGACTCAGCTCTCTTTCTCACCATAGTCAGGTACAGTGCAGTATTATTGCCACTACTGCTCCCATTTACAAGTAAATTGCCAAAATCCTTCTCCCTTCACCCAAAACACTCCTCCTGAGATAGGTGCTCCCCTCACCTGGGGACAGCATTCCATTATTTTCCAGGACATTTAAAAAAGCTGATATTCACCCAATCTACTTCATATTCAGCAGAAAATCAACTCCAGTGCAAGTTGGATATTGGGGTCACTTCACGGTAAGAGGATGGCATCATCTGCAAGCAGCAAAGATAAGGTCCTTATTTCCCCAAACTGAATGGTCTCCATAATTAACTAATAGCCAAAAAAGTGTGTGTGTGTGTGTGTGTGTGTGTGTGTGTGTGTGTGTGTGTGTGTGTGTGTGTGTGTGTGTGTGTGTGTGTGTATGCATATATGATACATTTTTCTATGATTTCCTGAAGTCTTGTCATTTTGTGTGTGTGTGTGGGTGTGTGTGTGTATGTGTGTGTGTGTGTGTGTGTGTGTGTGTGCGTGTGTGTGTGCCCGTGTGTGTGTGTGTGTGTGTGTGTGTGTGTGTGTGTGTGTGTGTGTGCACACGGGCACACACACACACACACATACACACACACACACACACACTGCACACGTCTTAAGCACACAATCAGTGACAACACTGCCAGTCAAGAGGAGAGACACATGGATCGGTTACCACCCAAGTCACAACTCTCATGGCTTAAGTACTTCCACGTGGATTTAATCATTTCTGTGAGAAAGTTACAAGTACTGATATACTAAATTTAAATAATGTTGTTTATGCTGACAGTGAATGTGATTTTTGTTTACTTGGCTATTCAGAATAACTTTCAGGCTAAATGAGCAGCTTTTTTGGAGACTGTTGAATGCTTTAATAATAATTTGCCTTTAAATACAATGCTATATCATGACCTTGTCTCTGTTAATAATTATACTCATTTTATAAATATTTCTGATGTGGAACTCACATAAATGCAGCTAACAGGGTTTAAGTTTATTCCCACAGTTTTGCACAGTGGAACAAGCAAATTTCACCTTATTGTTCATTTTTAAAATGCTTCTGTTTGACTTGAATGAGTCTATCTTAGATGACAGTAAAAATGAAGATTTATTTTATTCATTTTCTAAGGATGGTATAATTGCTAACGATATCATTTGGACACATTTTGTATTAAAACCTCTGCGTATAATAATGGGGCAATTCAATTTTTTTTAAGTTGCTGACTTTTGAAGTAGATACGCTCTAGTCACATTTTTTGAATAATAGGACATATATTTCATATAATTTAAGAAAGATTAAATTGTGTACCTTGCAGTAGCTGAAAATTAATTCAAACTTGATAATTAAGCATGCACACAAAGACGAGGAAGTAGTCATAATGAATGTACATCAGTACTTAACCATGTGCCTTGACAATTTCTGGGACAGTTATTTTATACTAAATGGAATCACTACAATTTATTGAATACAAGTATCAGGCTTGGATATTTTGCAAAAGCAACTGTACATAAAGCATTGCTTAATACAATCGCTAAGACTGCTGTCTTCTACTGTTCCTCCAAGGTTCATAAATTATTGGTTTCTCCCCAGGTAGTATTGTGTCTAATAATGGTACTTTTGTGGAAATCGTAGACAAGTTAATTAATTAGTCTGATATTTAGCAAGAGGGTTAGGATATGAGCTGTTTTGAGATACTTTGTATAGCCCAGCCTTTTATCCCATAAGCCTCTATTTGCCTACTATAAGACAAGCTGTTTAGCTATGAGTCTGAAAAAGTCCATCTCAATCAGTGCTGTACCTATGCTAAGAACTACAAATAAACATGCAAATAATAAATACACGCATACATACATAAAAAAACATATATACATGCATAAATAAATACATAAATACATGTTTGTATTATGAAGACTGTGTTGCATTAGAGACCTACACTAGGGATTCTGTCCATTTTTTGAATAAAATTTATTTTTTGATATAGGATGAAAAAAATGATTCAGTAACATTAAATGTCACAAGCTTATATATTAATATACAGCATGCTCATGGGGCCAAACTGATAAACATTTATTTAGGAGTACCCTTGTAGCAAATTATATCACAAAATTGCTTTTCATTTTCTCATACAATAACTATTTTATATTTGAGAATGTAATTTATAAACAACTTGCTTTGGACCCTCCATATGCTCTTGTTTATACTACTTTGAAATGGACTACATTTACATTTCTCAGTTTTTTTAATATGTATGCAGTTCATTATTCCTGATACATTGATAACTTGATATTTGTTTGAGGGGCACCAAAGAGCTGGAATATTTTGCTGCTAATCTGAATATCAATGAATTTGGATTTATGTTTTCTAAATCTGTCTGAGGTTAATGGTTAGATATATCTTTGATTTGGATTCCTGGTACTAAAGTTGCATTTAAATTGTGCTGCAAACCTGTTGCTATACTGGATTATCTTCTTGGAAATGGTCACCACCCTAAACATCTATTGTCTTCTTTGTTAAGAGGTGAACCACTAAAGGTGCAAATGCTTTTTTCTAGCAGAAGATATTTGTTTAGATGAGGCTAAGGTGTTATATCTATGTTTTTACTAGAGATTATAATCTTGTTATGTTAAGAAATTATACTGGGTTGGTCCTTACTGAACTGTAGAATTAATGAAGGAGACCACTTATGGACTTGAATAAACTGAACTCTCTTAGAGATGCTTCTGATTTCATAAACAGTATGTGTGGTTCTTACAGGAGATTTGTTCAATTTGTAGCTCAATATAATATTTTTAGCCTAGGAAGTGACAAATACTGGGGTATATTACTGGATCACCATAAACTTGAAAGCATGCTTAGACCAACTTTCATAATAAAGTAGAAATAATTTAGCTGGCACATTGACTCGCTACTATTCTTGTGGTACTGCTAATATGTTCCACTGCCATGGAGTGTTACCTTCCCTTCAGTGGTTGTCCTACCAGGGAGGGGTACATTCCTCTTCAGTTGTTGTTCTGCTGGGGAGGGGTACCTTCCTCTTCAGTGGTTGTTCTGTCTGGGAGTGGTACCTTCCCCTTCAGTGGTTGTTCTGCCGGGGTGGAGTACCTTCTCCTTCAGTGGTTGTTCTGCCTGGGAGGGGTACCTTCCCCTTCAGTGGTTGTTATGCCAGGGTGAAGTACCTTCCCCTTCAGTGGTTGTTCTGCCTTGGAGGGGTACCTTCCCCTTCAGTGGTTGTTATGCCTGTAATTTAGCTGTACATTCTTTCTCAAAAATTAATGGCTTACATTCCATTTCTGCCAGACACTGCATGTGTAATTCTGAAGGTGTATTAGATGCCCTAATTTTCTTCTCTGACCACTTTTACACTTAAGAAACTAAAAAAGCTTAAAAAGAAACTTAAGGAGCACATCAGATACATTAAAATAGTAATTTGGATAGTGTGGTTGATTTCCTCTTGTAAATAAACATAATAAATGAGTGTTAGATCACAAAGGGGTAACCAATGTTGATCATAGACCCACTCTGTTCATAAATTCATTCTGCAAACTACCCAAAAAGAACAAATGGGGATACTTGGGATTAACATGGCTAGGCTTGTAAATGGGGTCGCTAGCTTAAGTAACCTTCTATGAACCTATGAACCAAAGCTACTATTTTAGTGCAGATTTTCAGCAAAGGGTAGAAGGACATCATATACATTTTAAAATTAAAGGAAGTTGTGTTTATTTTGAAATGTAATACTCTCATTCTGTTTGGCTTGAACTCAGAATATGATTGGAAAGCCATTATCATTGCTTATGCTTGTTGATTGGTCAGCTTTAATCGCTATAATTGTTGTATTAACATATAGTCGCCTTGTATGTGAGAGTGTGTGTGTGTGTGTGTGTGTGTGTGTGTGTGTGTGTGTGTGTGTGTGTGTGTGTGTGTGTCTGTGTGTATCTGTGTGTGTGTGTGTGTGTGTGTGTGTGTGTGTGTGTGTGTGTGTGTGTGTGTGTGTGTGTGTGTCTATGTGCATCTGTGTGTGTGTGTGTGTGTGTGTGTGTGTGTGTGTGTGTGTCTATGTGCGTCTGGGTCTGTGTGTGTGTATGTGTGTGTGTGTGTGTGTGTGTGTGTGTGTATGTATGTGTGTGTGTCTGTGTGTGTGTATGTCTGCAGCTTTACACCTTCCTAAATATTTTCAATACAAGATATCAAAGGAGAAATACATTTCTGTATGCTTTTCTGAAGCCTTGCTGTTTTGTGCAGATCCTGTATTTGTCTTTATATTCTAGCCATAAAAATCACACATATGAGGTGAGACAATATAAACCCCTGGCAGAGCCGCTATACCAATCTTTATTGCATTTGACTCAATGCAAAGAATACTATTCAAAATGTTCTCTCCTCAGACAGCATACAGCAGTGATTCTGGGATGTTATTTTACGGTAGCACCACTTACAAAATATTTTGAGGTACACAGTCATAGCTCTTCCCCAAGTCCACAAAACACATGCAGACAGTATGGTAAACTCTTATGATGCCTCCAATGACTGAACAAGGACAAACAGCTGATCTATATTTCTGTGGTCAGGATGGAATCCACACTGTCTTCTTGAATTAGACGCTGGACGGCTGAATAAAGTCTCCTTTTCAGCAACCTTGCCTACCTTTTCACAGGGTAGTTGAGGAGTGTGAGCCCACCATAACTAGAACATGTCCTCCTTTTTCCCTTTTAGTAAATGTGCAGCAGTACACCTCTTTGCCATTCCAGAAGTAGTGTCCAACCCTTCCACTCAACATTGAAATTATGTGTTACTGATAGTACCTCAATGTCCAGTGCCTTCAGCAGTATATCTATAGGTGGATGACTTGAAATCCCAAGAGTGTCAGGTGCCTGAAGCACAAAACACAGCAGAACACAACACTGATTACTGTTTTTCATAGAAAATCACTGCTGTTGAGATTTCTAAGTATGCACCAACAGTGGTTTCCTTCTTTTTGGAAAGTTCTGTTTGTTACAAATTGCTGTAACCGTGAAACTGGTATGTGTGGGTAAATGTATACACACACGTGCATGCATATGTATACATTGGGGTGTGGGGGGATTTACCTCCTACACTTGGGGATACAGAGGGGCTTGCATCCCTGTAAAAACTCTTACACTTTACTTTTTTGCCTTTCTGTTTTTGAGGCATTCGTTTTCAGCATTTCTGATACTCTGGTTATTGGTGTTTAATGTTTCATAGTGGTACCGCACCCATTTTCTGCATTTTTGGCCATAGCCCTACCATTGTAGAACAGATAAATTGTTGCAGTAATCTCATCTACCAGAATGAGTGCATTTCTACTATCTGCTTCTGGCTCTGCCTCCTCAGAGGAGGTTATGTCAACTGGATTCAGGAGTTCTTCAAAGTGTTCCTTCCACCTCTCATAAATGTCTCCAGTCAAGGTTAGCATTTTCCAACCTTTCTGAAAATGGTCTGGGAAATATCCCACCTCCCTTCCTAAGTCATGAGATGGTTTGCCAGAACCTCCTTGAGGCCATCAAAAACTCATTCTCAGTGGCTGTGCCAAATTCTTCCCATTATCAGGCCTCTACTTCAATGACTATCACAACTGCTACTTCTCTGGCTTGTCACTACCTATCAGATAAACGAGTCCCAAATAGATAACTCTGTGACAGTTCATTAGAACAGTTACTACATTTGTTGGTAAGTCTTTCTTGACACATCTATAGGGCAAAAGTGCTGAACTCTGACCTTTTGTTTAAAAATGTTACTATATTTGCTGATTAACGGTCACCAAATATGCTATCTGGAACTGTGCCTCTAAATTTAAATTGTTTTCTTTTGGTTCTTTGCTTTTTTCATGGATCTGTCCATCCACCACATAAACCATCTGACCCAGTTAACCATCAAATGGCAAGAAGTTGACAGCTCAGCATCTTTCTCAACCCAGTTGTCTATAACTCATTGTCTCAGGTCTGATAATATAATTGCAATGTGGCCCATTGACTTTTGACCAAAGGAGCTCTGGCGCTAAGTAACTTATGAGCATTATTTTGTTTTAACATAGTGTTTCTTATCATAGGATCATAGGATCATAAGAAGTTACTAAGTTATTGGCCCTGAGGCCCCTTACAAGCATAGCCAAGAATTTAGCCCATGTTCCAACAAGTCAGCACCATATGCCACTGTCCAGCAGGGACATAGATGGAATCCCAGGGGTGTATTTTCTGTTCCCCATCCAGTTATCCAGGTTGCCCTTAAAAAGGTTTAATGAGATACTATGCTTTATGTGGAGAGGGAGTCTATTCTACAAAAGGGGGAGTCTCTGGGACACAAATCTGTCCCGCTAACAGGTCCTGTTGATGTCACAGACCAGGTTGAGGTCTTGCGTGTGGGTTACATGAGTGGAGCTTTACTTGCGGATATGCAGCAATCCCCATCAGGGCAGGGTCTGAGATTGCTTTGTATGCCAGACAGAGGTCACCTCTGAGGTGTCTGCAGGAGACTGAGTAGAGGGACAGGGAGTTTAGCCTATCTGTGTAGGGTAGATGTTTGAGGCCTTGGATTCCCTGGGTGAGAAATCTCTGTGGTCTCTACAGCTGCTGCATGTGCTTTGTGAGGTACATGCCGAAAGGGGCATTGTATTCAATAATCGGTCTTATAAGGGAAGAATACAGGGATGTTATGACCACCTTGTCCCTGGATGAGATACCCTTACTAATGAGGTGGGCCATGTAGAAAGCTTTCTTTTCCACGGATGCAATATGGTGGTCAAAAGTCAGTTTTCTATCAACCTGGGTTCCCAAGTCTCTCACAACTGATTGCATGTTTAGTGCTGTATTATCAATGTGATAATTTGTGCAGACATCATTCTCCCCAAAAGGGATGATGATGCATTTTTTGACATTCAATTTGAGGCCATGTTTCTGGCACCAGTCATTTGTTTGGGTGAGACCCTCTTGGAGAATGTCTGCATCACTAGGGGAATTGATGACAGCACCCAGCTTGCAGTCATCTGCAAACTTGGTCAACCATGGCCCACTAGATTTGACCTGCACCTCTGAGAAGTATATCCCAAACAGCAGAGGCCCCAAGACCGATCCTTGGGGTACACTGCTTGTTACGGGTCCACTACATGAGATGGCTTCTCCTGTTTTGACTATGTGGGTTCTGTCAGTGAGCCAGTTTGCTACCCATCTGGTAACATATGGATTGATACCTAGTTGAGAGAATTTATCTATTATACTCGAGTGGGGAATAGTATTGAAGGCCTTGGCCAGGTCACGGTAGGCGGTGTACACTGTCTTCCCCTCGTCTATGGCCTTGGTGACTATCTCAAAGAAGTCGACCAAATTTAAAAGGCATGACCTCCCAATGACAAAACCAAACTGTGTGGGATCAAGTTTCTGGAGGTTGCAGTGTCCTTGTTAATGAGGGCCATGATAATCTGCTCCATGGGCTTACAGATCAGGCTAGTTAGGCTGATGGGTCTATAATTTCCTGGGTCAGTGGATGCTCCACCTTTGTGCAAAAGGATGACAGTAGCTGTGTTCCACTTGAGTGAGATGAAGCCGGTACTCAGGCTTTGGTTGAATAGGGTTCCTAAATGCTGCTGCAAGTTCCTGCCTGAGTTCATGTAGGATGCAGCCTGGAATGTTATCAGGTCCCATGGAGGCTGTATTTTTTGCCTTTGAGAGGGCAGTGATGACTTGCTCCATAGAGGCAAGGGGAGGGGGGCAGATACTGTGGATGTCCTGTTTTACTGATGGGGGATAGAGGAGTGAAGTTTTCACTGAACCGGTCTGCCAGCAGGTTAGCTATATCTACAAAATTTATGTATGTGGTGTCCTTGACCACCAGTTCTGAGCAGATATGGGTGTTTCCCTTGAGATTGCGGACATATGTGAAGAAAGCCTTATGATTGTGTTTAGTAGATGTGGCCAGTTTGGACCTGAAGTTTGCTTTAGAGGATATCACTAGTGCTCATATTTGCTTGTTCAGGCTAAGGAGAGATTACTTCCAATTAGACACCTGCTCCTTCTTGGTCCTGGACAGTAATTTTTTCCTTTTATTATAGAGTTTATTCCACCAGACAGGTTTACTCTTCCTTGAGGAGGATGATTTCATCCTGTCTGGTATTCCTGATTCCATGCAGCTATATAAATGCTCATATAGTACTTTGGTGTAAGTTTGGACATATGTGCTAGTTTCTGTGGAGGGGGCTCTAAAGCTGTTTATACCTTCCCTCAGGAGGTTGTAATCAGCTTTGGAGAAGTTTTTTTTGTTTGATCCTAGTGTGGGGGGGGGGGGGGGTGGCTTCGAAAGTAACTGCCTTGTGGTTGGATCTTACCAGGGAAGATGACTCTGTAGGGATGCTGCAGTGGTTAAGTACCAATTCCAAGATATTTCACCTCTTGTGGGAGTGTCAACTAGCTGGTCCAAGGCATTTGCATTGATGAAATCAAGGAATCTCTGGGCATTTGTGTTTTGGCATGAGTATTTCTTCCAATCTATGGTTGGATAGTTAAAGTTGCCCAGAATCAGGGTAAAGGGTTATATCTTGATAGATTCAAAGAAGTCCAGATAGGTGGAGTGGGCATCTTGAGTCAGAGATGGAGGCCTGTAGCTAGCTATGATTTGAATAGGGGTCTTGTCAATTGTTAACTGCACCTGGCATATTTCCTGTGCATCATACTGTTTGACCAGCCTAGAGGTGTGTATGTCTTTTATATATATTGCAACTCCACCTCCTTTTCTTTTGCTGCCCACGGCTTGGGGTCTGAATGAATGATAGGATGAGTAACCTGGTATGGCTGGGGTGCTCTCTGCAGCTTTGAACCAGGTTTCTGTGACTGCACAAATGTCAGCTTCTTCCCGAGTTAAGAATGCTTGCAATGAGTGCAGTATCATGTTTAGACTCATAATCTTTAATTTACGTTTTGATGAAATTTTCATGTTGGTAGTTTTGACCTCATGACATTGCCTAAAAAAGGGCACTATGGGGGAGGCAAGAGCCTTTTCCAGGAGCCTGAAGCCCAAGGAGACAGATGTAGGCCATCTGTGGCAAAGCATCATGGCTTGTCAATCATGTCATCCCAGGCTGTCAGGTACTGGATCCCCTATGAATGACACCAGAAACTAAGCCAGTTGTTAAAGTCAGTCATTTTCTGTTTGTATTGAGGTATCATTCTGGGTGATGGTAGAATGCTGCTTAAGGCTAGGGACATACCTGCCTGGGGCACATACTCAACGAGCTCGATCATGTTTTTCTTCATATAGTCCAGGGTGGTACGTGTCAAGTCATACACTCCAACATGGACTATGACAGAGTCATAACAGTACCTGTTGAGAGACTTGAGTGCGTTGGTGATATGGCGGATTCTGGCACCCGACAAACAACTAATCATGACTTTCTCCTTATCCAGCTTGGTGAAGGGCAGATCTGTGTGTCTCACAATGGAGTCTCCTATGACTAATATGTTGGCTTTATGTTTAGGTCTTAGTGGCTGTGAGACACAGGTATGTGCACTATGTGTGGTGTGTGGTATGGTGGGAAGTGGAGTTTGCATGTGTTTATGCCTCGGAGGTCTCTTTTATTTGGGTATGCTTTTGTTGAGTGTCTCTGCATATGTGGGAGTGTGTTGTGTAGGTGTGGGTGGTGTTTGAGATGTAGTGTTCATGTTGCCAGCCTTCTCAGTGCCAGATATACTGGTTTGTGGGGGAGACAACAATGACACTAGGTGCTTGATTTATTTGCATCTCTCACAAATTGTGTTCCTAGGTGGTAGTAGTAGAAGGTTGTCCATGTACATAAGGCATTTGCTACACTGTCTCAGGATGCCCATATCAACCAGACTGGCAGGAGAAAATGTAGGAAACTGTCCGTCCATATTTGTCATAAACTACTAGATGATAACACAAGTGCTAATAAGGGAAAACATGTAGCTGGAATACCTCAAAAAGGGTTAAAAAACATGCAGCTAAAGCTCTGGATGCTGCAGACATGTATCTAGACTATGCTACTCAATTTTAATGTTAAGAACTCAGTAAGAAAAAACTCACAATGAAGCACAGATTAATCACTTATAGTCAAAAGAATAGAACTCACAGTCTGAAAAAATACAGTTAAACAGCAATGAAATGCAGTTAAACAGTAATGAATTGCAGTAAATAGCAATGATATATAGTTAATCAGTAGATTGCCTTGAAACAGTAGCTCACAAGTCACAACAGTAACAGCACAAATAAAGCAGCATAATAAATATGACAAACTAAATGCAATTAAACTTCTAAGCACAAACAGCAAAATGAAGTAGAAAGAGGTACAGTTTTTTTTGTTAGCAGAAAGTGAAGAGAGTGAAGATAATGAGATAATTCAAGGTTCAGAAGCTGAAGGGGTGGGCCGTTACTACATTCTCACTATAAACAGTAGAATGAGCTGATGTAATGTTACTGGGGGGAGTGTCCAGTATCAACTTTATACTAGAGGTGGGCAACTCAAAGCCACCAAGACTTAAGACCACCACAACAGCTGCGCGGGTGGGTGGGACAAAAAAACATCTACACAGATTACACAGATATACAGTAAAACAGAAGTGCAGAAACAGTTGAAAATAAGCACTTATGTTTTTTCCACTATCACAGCAAAGCAAATGGCAGAAAGCCTCACACTGCAGCTTTGAACAGCTTGAGCAAATAAATGCAACTGGTTTAAAACACTGGGTATTAAAGGCAGAGAAACAGAAAACAGCACACTTATCCAATCAAAAATAACAGTGTTGTAGGAATGCTTTTAGCTAGATCAAACTAGACTGATTCTTTCTGCCACAAAGAAAACAGCTAGGTCTCTCTAGACAAAAGATTTCACTACAAGCTCAAATGGTCACAAACAGTAAAAGATATTCAGCTCTAACAGACAAAAAGGAGACTAAAAACAGTTGCACAGATTGCACAGATATACAGTAAAACAGAAGTGCAGAAACAGTTAAAAATAAGCACTTATCTTTTTCTAATATCACAGCAGAGCAAATGGCAGAAGGCCTCACATTGCAGCTTTGAACAGCTTGACCAAAAAAATACAACTGGTTTAAAACACTGGCTATTAAAGGAAGAGAAACAGAAACCGGCCCAATTATCCAATCAAAAATAACAGTGTTGCAGGAATGCTTTTAGCTAGGTCAAACCAGACTTATTCTTTCTGCCACAAAGAAAACAACTATGCCTCTCTAAACAAATGATTTCACTAGAAGCTCAAAAGTTCACAAACAGTGAAAATGAAAATTTCATAACTAGCACAGGGTCTGCTTATTTATACTGATGCTGAATTCAACAAAGCCTGACTTACTGATGACACCACACTACTGTCCTCACCGACTACATTGGTAAAGTAGTACAAAAGCCCTTGCAATCACCCAATGTCCTTACAACCCCAGTCTCTAAATATGCTACTTCAGAAGTTGCACTAAGACAAAAGGGAAATAACTTATGTACAGAGGTGCACCCCCCTAACACACACACAAAAACGTAAGAATTCAAATCACCATAAGTGAAATGAATTGCAAACATCTAACAGGTGATGGTAAAACTGTTTGTAAACTGTTCTGTTCCTAGTACATTTCACTTTAGTAAACTGAAGTAGACCCCCAGTACAGAAGTTGAAAAATAATTCACATCTCAGGTTCAGAGCAGGCAAGCCATTTCTCCCAACTTTAACTCTCCAGGTACCTTCATATTTGCCCACATGAACACTGATGTTTCACTGTAGAACTGCAGAATATGTAGGGAGTACTCTGTCAAGCACTGTATTCACTTCATAGTCCCTAAGAAATACTCTGTAAAATATTAGGTGCATGGGCACAAACAAACAACCAGCAGTTTATATTTCTGCAACTCATAGTCACATTGTAGTGACTCTTTCATTTACTGACACAAGCCCCAAATGAGTTGTACCCAGCTAGGATTTATGACTGTCCTCAAGCCGGGGCAGTATATATCCTGTATCACTGTAAAGTGATGAAGGACCTTACCCACTCGTGAAGGCTGGTTTTCAGAATGACTCTTGTGTGAAGAGGTAAAACCAGCAGAATCTAAATGGCAATTTTCAATCACACACACACACACACACACACACACACACACACACACACACACACACACACACACACACTGTGTTCCTTCCCTAGCCATGAAGTGATATAAAATGTTTGAAATGTCAGTTTCCATTGCCAGAGTTTTGACCATCTTAATGCACTTCAGTCCTGCTGCCACTTGATTTATTTTATTTTTGTTAACTGGGATTATCAGGCTATTTTGCAGTAGCCATTTTTTGCAGCGGCTCAGGGAGAAAAGCTGCACATGTACAATCATTTAAACAAAATGACAAACAAACAACAAAAAATACATCTTCATGCATTGCTCAAAAGGAAAAGTAAGCAGTATTGTACATTCAGAACCGATTATGATAGAATAAATTAACAAGTGTCACTATATTATATATAAATATACTTTTTTAAAAAATTCATCTTGGAGGTTTTGTAGATTTCTTTTTGCCTGTCCTCTGAAGGAACTGCCAAGAGAGACCCTTCCAGGGTATAAAGATCCAGACAACATATCTTTATGGATATCTAAAGGGTGCAAATCTTTCCAGCATTTTAATAAGGTCATGATCCCAGAAGGGGTATTCCATGCTGACCTAAATTTGCTACCATTACATGGATTAAAGCAACACTTCACTGGCAACAAAAATGATAACAATGAGCAGTTTGTTTACACAGTATTACAGTACTTTGTATTACTTCATATGTTACCATCTATTAACTCTTTGGAAAAGAGGTTAACTTTTATATGCACTTTATAGTACTTTACTGACTGCAGGAAGACACCATCTCAAATTCCTTCCTGATGTAATATGACTGTTGATTAGGAAAACAAAGGTGGAACGTTCATGATCTTTGAAGGGGGAAAAGTATAAATTAAGACATTTATATTTCAATATCTTGAAGGGATTCTGAGCACTAAGCTACATCTAATGGACATTATAGGAAGAAAAAATACATTTGGGCTAAAGTTAGGTACACTAGAAGGGGGAGTATTTCTTTAAAGAAGAAATGACATAGCAATATCTGCATATTGTTTCACAATGACATGTGCAGTTCTGCAATAAATGTGGCCAATAACATCTTGCACCACTTAGCTCCCATAAAATTGACATTTGAAGTGCAGCATTCTAAAGAAAAGGTCTGATTTTAATAATTATTACAAAGGACAATCCCATATGTTAACAAATGCTACACTAATTGGTGCTTTTTTTGTGTACACAAGGTGCATGTGTTATTTACAGCTGTCTCAAAACCCCAGACCTAAATAACAAGGTCTGACATCTCAACATCAGGAAATAATTCTTAAAAATGTGCAAAAAGTTAGATCAAGCTGTTGTCTCCCCCATAGTGCCTTTTTTAGGCAAGGTCTCAAAAACAAACTAACCAACATGAAATCTGCCAGTCATAACAAAATAAGGATCATAGGTTCATAGGTAGGTACTAGGCTATTGGCCCTAGGGCCTATACAAGCCTAGCCAAAAAGGTACCCTGGCTTTCGTCACCCAAGAAAATTATTTTCCTGTGCCCCTGTCAAGCAGAACCACAGAAGTGATCCCCGGGGTGAATTTCCTATTACCCATCCAGTCATCAAGATTTTTCTTGAAGAGTGCTAATGAGGATCTCTGTTTGACATAGATAGGTAGTCTGTTCCAGAGTATGGGAAGTCTCTGGGACAGGAATCTATCCCTCCAACATGTTCTGTTTATTGTGGTGACAAGGTTTAGGTCCCTAGAGTGTGTGGCTCGGAGGGATTGGGATTTCTTTAAGTGGAGCATGTCCAACAGCTCTGAGTTTGACATAGCTTTGTATGTTAGGCAGAGATCGCCTCTGAGTAGGCGATATGCGACGGAGTAAAGCTGGAGTTTTTTGAGGCGGTCTGCGTAAGGCATCTGTTTGAGGCCAGTAATACTCTTTGTGAGGTATTTTTGCGGCCTTTCCAGTTGTTGTAGATGTCTTGTGAGGTACATACCAAAAGGGGCATTGTACTCTATAATGGGTCTAATGAGTGATGAGTAGAGGGGAAAAATGACCTTTTTTTTCCTGGATGAGAAACCTCTTGTGATGAGGTGTGCCATGTAGAAGGATTTCCTGACCACTGTGGCGATGTGATTATCAAAGGAGAGACTACCGTCCACCTGTATCCCAAGGTCTCTTATCACATTTTTGGTGTTAACTACACTACCACCTATGTGGTAGTTCATGGGTACAGAACTTTTACCAAAGGGGATGACAATGCACTTTTTGGCATTGAGCTTGAGACCATGGCTTTGACACCAGGCATCTGTCTCAGTGAGGCCCTTTTGTAGGATGTCCACATCGTTGGGAGTTTTGATTATGGCTCCTAGTTTGCAGTCATCTGCAAATTTAGTTATCCAAAGACCTTCTGTGTTAGCCTGTACTTCAGAGAAGTAGATACCAAACAGGAGAGGACCCAGGACTGAACCCTGTGGTACTCTACTTGTCACTGGTCTGAAGTCTGATTTGGAGTCTGCTACTTTCACAATGTGGATTCTGTCAGTAAGCCAGTTGGCAACCCATTTTGTGACATAGGGATTTATACCTAGTTTAGTAAGTTTATCTATAATTCCAGAGTGGGGGATGGTGTTGAAAACCTTAGCGAGATCTAGATAGGCTGTGTGAACTACCTTACCCTCATCTATGGCTTTGGTGACTACTTCAAAGAAGTCTGTCAGGTTTAGGAGACATGATCTGCCTTTTACAAACCCGAACTGTGTGGGGTCCAGAGTTTGGAGAGCTCCAATGTCTTTGTTTATGAGTTCCATGATGATACGTTACATGGCCTTGCAGACCAGGCTCATCAGGCTAATGGGGTGGTAGTTCCTGGGGTTTGTTGTGGCCCCACCTTTGTGGTGTGGGATAGTCATCATGGTGTGCCATTCAATGGGCACAAAGCCTGAGATGAGGCTATGATTGAACATGGTACTTAGGTGGGGTGCCAGTTCATTTTGTAGTTCGTGTAGAAGGCAGCCTGGGATGTTGTCAGGTCCCATGGATGCTGTGTTCTTGGCTTTGGAGAGTGAAGTTTTTACCTGTGTAGCCGTGATTACAGGAACTTTGCATTCTTCCTGTATAAAGATGGGCCCTTTAGGGGTTGAGGGGGGGGTAAAGTTAGAAGTGAACCTATCTGCCAGGATGTTGGCAATATCAGTTGGTTCTGTATATTTAGTGTCATTGTGCTGTAACTCAGAGCAGATCTGAGTGTTGCCATTGAGATTCTTGACATAGCTATAGAATGCTTTGTGGTTGTCTTTAGAATCAGTGGCGATTTTGTTTTCATAACTAGCTTTGGAGGATTTTATGAGGGATCTCAGCTTCTTAATGAGGCTGACCAGGGAGTTCCTCCAATCGTAGGATTTTAGTCTTTTTTGCAACAGTTTCTTTCTTTTGTTGTAGAGTTTGTTTATGGCAGAAGACCACTGGATTGGCTTCCTTTTTTTGGAGGATAGCATCTTGGTTCTGTTAGGGATAGCATGATCCATGCACTCGTGTAAGTGCTTATAAAGTGCATTTGTGTAGGATTCAGCAGTCGTACCTCTATTGTCCATCTGCATGGGTGTCATGACGTTTTCCACTTCTGTCTTAAGAAGTGTGAAGTTGGCTTTGGAGAAATTTTTTTATGGTTGTTTTCCTAATGGGGGGTGGGAGCGGGATGTGGATGTCTAGGGTGATTAGCTTGTGGTTGAATCTGACCAACGAGGAGCTGACCTCTGGTGTGGGACACTGGTCACCCATGTTGGTGATGACCAGGTCTAGGATATTGCTGCCCCTGGTGGGGGTATGGATAAGTTGATCCAAGGCGTTGGAATTGATGATTTCCAGAAAACATTGAGACCATGCTGCTAAATGCTAGCAGCTTAAACTAAAAACTGCACACCCTGGAAGCACTTCTGTCACTGGAAGGTGTAGAGATGTCTATGCAGTCACAAACATGGTTCAAGACCTCAGAGAGTGCCCCAACCTTGCAAGGCTGCAATGCCTTCTGCACCTTCAGACCACAAAATGAACATGTAAGAAACAAAGGAGGGGGTGTTTCTATCTATATTAGAGATAAATTCACCTCCCGTCTAGTTGGACTGGACAAGTCCAGGGAGTTACTCCAAGTTCAAGGTTATGGTGGGTAAGACCCCCATTCAAGTCATAGCCAGTTATAGCTCCCTCTCCATGGGTCATGATGTGCACAAAGCCTACTTAACCAAACTGGAGACAATCCAAATATTACCAAACACTCTGGTTATGGGAGATTTCAATTATTCCATCAACTGGGAAACCTGTGGTTATTGGGGATTTCGATTATCCCACCATCAACTTGGAAAACTACACTAACCCTAACCTACTAACATGAAAGTTCCTTGATGTTGTTAACTCAAATGTCCTGGAACAAATTGTTCATACCCCGACAAGAGGAACAAACATACTAAATCTGGTCCTAACCAACATGTCAAACAGATTCACTACTGCAACTGTCGAACCCTCATTACTTACATCTGAACACAAATCAGTCACATTCAAGCTGACACTAACCCCAGTACTCACAAATGGTGGATTCAGACCATAAACCTCACCAAGGCAAACTATACCTTCCTAGGTGAAGGTATAAATGCATTCCGAGCCCCACTCCCCAGCTGAAAGTGGTAAATACACTAAAGTTTACACAAAAGCCCTGTACAATCACTTGCATAAGTGTATAGACTTGGCTGTACCATAAAAAATCAAAGCCAGAGCCCCAAGTAAAAACAAACCACCATGGTGGACATCCAACATCAACAAACTTTACAATAAATGCAAAAAGTTGCTGTCCATGAAAACAAAGGTGAGACACCAACAATGGAAAAGCACCCTCCTCAGCCTCAACAGGCAAATAAGAGAACTTGTCAAATCCTGTAAAGGCCTCTTTGAGAAAAACTTAGCTAGCACAGCCAAAGATTAGCATAAGGCCTTTTATAGCTATGTACATAGTCTAAAATGTAGGACCCAAGCATGTACAGAACTAGTGACCAACGGTATCACACACACTGACCTCATAAAGATAGCAAATCTGCTAGTAGATAGGTTTGGTGAAAATTTCACCCCCATCCCCTCCAAATATATCACAAACCTTGCCCCAAGCCCCTCCCCCCACATACCTGAATAACCTGTCATCAAAGTCTTGTCCAAGGCAAAAAACACAGACTCTATGGGACCAGATGGCATCCCAGGCTGTCTTCTAAACAGGCTAAAACATGAACTAGCATCACCATTGTATACCCTTTTCAGTCATAGTCTAACCACAGGCTTTATGCCAGCAGAATGGAGAACAGCAACAGTTATTCCCCTCCACAAAGCTGGCCTAGCAACAGACCCAGGGAATTATAGACCCACAAGCCTGACCAGCCTTATTTGTAAGGCCATGGAATGTAAAATTATGCACCTCATATATTAAAGATATAGGTAACCTCCTAACCCTAGATCCTACTCAATTCAGCTTCATCAGGGGCAGATCCCACCTGTTAAATCTTTTGGATTTTTTCAAAAATGTAACCAGGGCCATTGATGAGGGCATATCTGTGCACACAGCATACATCCAGTGGTATAGCTAGAGTTTGTGCCACCCAGAGCTGTCTTTGAGTTTGCCGCCCCTTTCCCATCACAAAATCATGGTCAAATGGGGTCCACTCATACACAGCCCTCTCCCCTGCAGCCAGTCCAGTGACCAATTACTTGGCTATTTCTCCCCATTTACCATAAACACTTTAATATGCATACTGCTTTATGCTGTACTTCTACAATGATTATTTGGATTTAATTTAAAACTTTTATTTTATATATTATGATACAAATACTGATCGACATCTGCTAAACAACGCAACACAGTCTCACAATAAAAACAGAATTAGCATTAAAACTTCTCTGCCCTTGAAACTCACATTCATTTAAACAGCATTGAAGCCCCACATTCAAAGAAAATGCATCTGGCCAGTGGCAGGTAAAGTTTACCTCTGGGCTATTTTCAAATCATAGGCCCCTTGCACACATATTTAGGACCAAGCAAACATACATGTGTTCTTTGATTCACCTTCCTGACTGTATTAAATTATATTCCTTGTATAATACAGCACACTTGTTAAAGTATGTTTTAAATTTATTTTGAACATTTCCTAGTGAGCGATGAAACAAAATGTATGAACCAATAATGATAAAACTGCCCAATTCAGAACATTTCTATCATAAAAGTCTACTCAAACTTCTGTCATTACAATCCACCAGTATCAGTACATATGCACAATCTCTGCAGAAGTAAAAGTCATCTAAATAATTCCACATTAACGAGATCTGCAACAAATTAAGAGGTTGCTGCTAGCAAACAACTTTATATTTAATTGTTTCATCTACAAATAAAGTGCCAGTTGCCCTTGAAGAATAAATTGCCTATGTTACATTAAAAAATGATTAGCTAGTAATACTGCAATAGGGAATGGATGACAAACTGATAATAGGTTCATAGTTACTAGGTATCTCCTCCAAAGGAGGACATTCTCTGGACTGCAGCATCCACTCCCTTTAAAGTACAACATAGTAGAGTATTTTTATTTATTTAACATTTGTTAACTGGGAAAGTCCGACTTGGAATGAAGCCATTTTTCAGTGGGGCCCGGGGAGAAATGCTCCAGATGCATGTTTTTGTAATGTGGGAGGAAACCAGAGCACCCGGTGGAAACCCACACGAATACAGGGAGGACATGTAGACTCTGCACAGAAGGTACCCCAGCCGAGAATCAAACCGGAGAACCTCTTGCTGTGAGGCAACAATACTACTGCTGCTGCAACTGAGTATCAGCAATCCATCTACATACTGTAAGAGTAGAACCACAACCTTCTGCATCAAAAGCAAGTATACTACCTGTTGTGCTACTAACAATGCAAACAGACTTGGTATAAGCAACACTAAACTTCTCTACCCCTGAAGCTCTCAGCTCTTTGTAAAATCCACTTGACATGCAACTATATCTCTTAACTTTGCAGCACAAGAAACTGGAAAAAGCCAAAATGTACTGGGCGGGGGACAAAGACCCCAAACCATTGACACATATTAAACATTGCTTATATAATTTTAGAAAGTTGTTAGAATAAAATGTTTTGTGTTACCATGCATTTCCTGAAAGATAGGAAGACTGAAACTTAAATGGCTGTCATTATTTAGTGAATTCAGTTCTCACTGATTTGCCAGTAAACCAGAAATTTTAAGAGGAACAAACTAAAAGTATGAGCCAAACATTCCAGACATTCTGTGAAAATCTGGAGAGTTGAGAGCTATGGACTCAACTCCTTGAATCAGAAGTAGTGGTACGGGTAGAGAATTCAGGCTCTTGTTTCTTGTATCTAAGGTACAGGGTTTGAGCCTGAGTAAAACTAACTACAAGGTATACGTAACTGGGGCAATTTACACACACACACACACACACACACACACACACACAGCAGCACTGTGAATTGAACCATTCCCTTACTTACACAGCAAAATTCCTTTACTTGAAGTAGCACTGTGAAGTGAACCTTTACTTGGTGAAGCACACACACAGTAAAATTCCCTTACTTGAAGCAGCACCATGAATCAAACCATTCCCTCACACAGAAAAATTCCCTTACTTGAAGCAGCACCGTGAATTGAACCATTCCCTTACTTGGTGAAGCACACACACAGGTGGACAGGAAGAACAGGACAGAACATCTGTGCAACAACACAGACATGATGCGACCGGACCAGCTACGGGACTATTCTTAAAGAAGAATGCCCTTAAAAACATTTTTTTTAATTAAACTAAATGTGACAGTCCCAAAAGTGCCACCCGGGGTGGACTACCCCTCTTGTACCCCCCACTCCCCCCAAGCTTTGCCACTGCATACCTCAACTTTCGACACAATCCCACACTCAGGCATTACTGATAAACTTAGCAAACTGAATGTAAACCCCTTTGTTGTAAGATGGGTTGCTAACTGGCTCACAAACCAGACACACACTGTCAAAGTGGATGACTCCACATCAACCAGCAGACCTGTAACCAGCGGGGTGCCACAGGCGTCAGTGCTGGGCCACCTACTATTTGGTATATACTTGTCAGAAATTCAGGTCAAAACTAAGGGGTTGTGGCTGACCAAGTTTGTCGATGATGTAAATTGGATACAATTACTGAATCCCCAGATGATGTGAGTATAATCCAGGAGGGTTTTACTCAGACCTACAACTGGTTGCTTAATCACGGTCTCAAACTGAATGCAAAGAAATGCATCATCATTCCCTTCAGCACAATGTCCCTTCACACTATCAAATCAACAACAATACCCTAAGTATCCATGAAGTGGTAAGGGACTCAGGTTCACAAGTTGACCGCGACCTTAACTTCAATCACCATGTGTCTACTGTTGTAAAGAAGGCTTTCTACGTAGCACACTTGATTAATAAAGGCATCATCTGGAGAGCAAAAGAGGTTATACCCCCCTATACTCTACACTAATCTGGCCCATAATTGAGTATAACGCCCCATTTGGCATGTACCCTATAAAGCACCTGCACCAATTGGAGAGACCTCAGACATTTGTATCAAAGACAATCAAGGGACTCCAGCATGTGCCGTACACAGACCGAGTAAAGTCCCTGTCACTTTACTCTGTATCATATAGACTTCTTAGGAGAGACTTATGCCTAGCTTATAGAGCAATCTCAGACCCTAACCTAATGAACTTGCATATCTGTAAATCAAACGGGACTAGGGCCACCCATTCCAGGGACCTAAATATGGCCTGTGACTTAAATAGAACATGCTGGAGGGACAGATTTATCTCCCAGTGACTGACGTGTCTTTGGAACAGGTTACCTATTCATGTGAAACAGAGCACCTTTATGACACTGTTCAAAAGGAACCTGGACAAGTAGATGGAACACCATACATTCTTAACAGGAATAGTGCCCACAAGGCTCCATGACATGGGCAGTCATTACTAGATGCAGTCTTGGGTATTAACTAACATTTCTATGGTATTACATTAGGATGAAACAGCTAGGCTTGAAATGACCACCGAGTTGATAGCCTAGTAATCTCCTATGATCCTATGATCCTACATTAAGCCCACTATCAGCATATATCCTGTCCAATGTAGGCTATAACCAGCTGGTTAGGAAATGTACACCACAAACTCAGTCAGTGACTTGGCTGAGATATGTGCCTCCACAGTGAGAAGTGTACAGTTATTGAACATCCGACCTTCACACTTTGCTCATGTTTACATTTTTACATATGATGGCATCTGGACTGTACTGATGCAATATAGTTTTATCAAAGACTTATGTTTATTCAAAACTCTACCTTTAATAATACTAGCATGATCTATCACCTTAAAAATGCAGGCGGTCTTAGACCAAGTACTGCAGGACCCATTAAGGGAGTTGGTGAATATTTTTAAGGTGCTGTCTTCATTGGGGGAGGGGAATAAATGTTACTGTGGTTACAAGCAGAAACCAGTTTAACTGCAGGTACATGGCAAAGTAAGTACTTTATATATCCCCAGACGTACCATGAAGTCATATGTTTACAGTATCTCCCATGACGATAAACAAGTTTAACAACGAAAGCTTGCAGTTCTCTTCATGTCTGTACCCATTAGGTTTCTCACAGAAGCTGCAATCTGCTCCAGGAGGGTACAAAAACTCTCACAGGTTCATAGGCAAATACTAGGCTTTCAAACTGTAGATTACTACAAGCCTAGCCAATACTCAGAAGTCAGGATAAAACCCTGCACCTTGTATCACTGAGGTAAAGACCATTATTAACCATTATGCCAACCCCTCCCCTTTATCTATCCTGAAGTAAATGTTTTAATAAGGTGGAGTAGTCTGCCAGGGGCCATCAGATCTGCATGGCATGCATTTAACATTATATCTTATGCAGTCATATCACCCACTATTCTTTAAAACACCACTATTCATTTGATACAGACATGAAACCATTCAGTGAATATGAATAGTGTATGCTGACTATTTTGTGTAACTGTGTTAAATGTCAGATACACATTTTAATGTCATACATCTGTTTAATATTACAGTACAGCTGTGCATAAAAACATGTTGATGATTTCCTGCCCACCCAACCTTCCTTCCCTCCCTATCTAAATTTGGGATTGATTGTGTCAATGTGAGCCACCATAAATGCATCAAATGATAAGTTTATAAGTTTTTGCTCAAAATTATTTCACTATCAAACAACTAATTATAAACATACATTTTACCTCATCTTATTACAGAGGGGACTGTTTAAATGAAGAGTTTCATACCCATGGGTGGGTTTGACCACAGTTCTCCAAACTGTATACAAAAGCTGTTACTGTTTTTAGAGTTTAGGGCTGCAGCAATTTAAAATGTTAATTTAAGTACCTTTTAATTTAGAATCTGGAGGTTATTTACTGTATAACAAATTTATCTATAGTTGAAACAAGCATCTCTAGTATTGGAATATTCTACAGCTATACTATAAGAAGTACTTTAAATCTCAATATGAGTTTGCCTCATTTTTCCTCATTTTTCTACATCTACCACTGTCATCCACTTTTTAATGTAACTATCTGACACTAATTTCATATTAAGGAAACTGATATAGTAAAACCTATGGCACATGGAAAGCTTTATTGGACACCAGCATTGGATTAAACTCTTAGTGAGCCTGATATAAATTCTGTGACAACTTTAGTTGATACTTTGGCTTCAAGTTCTAGGAAATGGCTGTTAGGAAAAACACTTAGCATGCATAATACAGTTTATGTTGCACTTCAGGAGAGACAAAAAGGGCATACTATCAGACAGTTGGGCAATTTATTGCACAAGACCAATAAAATCAACAAGAGCAACCCTGTGGATGGATTAGACTTGGACTTTAATAACATTTATATACCACAACTTAGAAGAGATTGTTGAGATAGGTTTGCTATATAGGCAAAAGTAGTAAACAAAAAAGGTGGTCAAAGAAACACCTCCTTCAGACCAATCAGAGTTAATATAGCCTTAAGGCTGAACATTAAACATCACTAAATTTAAATCTGAGAATTTACATATGAGACAAATTATGCCACTATGATGTGTAGATTATAAGTTCAGGAGCATCATATACAAACATTTATTTATAAAATATATATTTATCTGTATAATATACAGACACATATATATGTGTACATGGAGCACTGGGAATTATGTTCCGAATATGTGGAAAAGATAATTTTAAGTGCTTTTCTGACTTTAAGAAAGTTGCTTGAAGCTTTTCTCCCCGGGCCTCCACTGAAAATGGACATGTATCCAGTTGGACTAGCCCGGTCAACAAATGTAAAATAAAAATAAAAAAATAAAATAAAAGATGTCTTTAGCAAAGTTTTGTTAAGCATCTTTCAGTTTGTTAAACTCTAGTTTCACAACTCCAGTATTAGCACTAGCCAATGCCTGCCACCACAGAACAGCTATGAGAAACTGGAACAACACTTTGTTGTCACACAAAAAAACAGCTGGTGTTTAATTTCTCTAAATGCTTAGGTTTTTACATACCTTGACAGTAATGGACCCCATTCCTAAGTCAGGGCATAATTAAAGATCATGAAATCAGTTTTGATTCACTCTGACATTTGATATGAATGCTCTTCTCAGCATCCGCAATATACCCAGAATTACATCTTTTTGCAGTTCATAGGGGTTATTTTAGTCTGTAGTATATCTGGATATGTTTGAAGTTTTTATTAGCACAGTTGCTCCTACTACAGCTTTAACTATCTATTAATCCTTATTCTGCATTGGTCTAGTTTCTGCTTGTAAGTCTTGATATTTTACAGATTTATATATTTCAGTTTTTAAGACACTATAGTCACTGGGTATAGCAATTTCAATGATCAAAGCTATTTCTGTCTTTTACTCTTGGACTACAATAACCAGTCTGTTTGCTACAGTATACAAAATATACAAACCTTCTCTGCAATAATATGTTTAAATGTTTCTCATTCTGTACCACAAAACCTACATTTGTCTGTATCTCCCACCTTTTCTATGGATTTTATGAACCATCTGGTATGTAATCCACTACTGGGTTTCCATGTCTGCTTTTTTCCTAAAAGCTTTTGCTAACCTAAGCAAAAAGGGCATCTTAGACTTATTTTGTTCATGTTTTGGAACTTTGAACATATTTGGATCTCATGATGTCAATAAATACATATGCAATCCCACAATCAGAAACCTATATGTATAGTCAATTTCAAGGTGATCCATACCTCCTTCAGACCAAGGGACATATAAACTTGGCAACACTGGTTCTTATATATCATTTGATGGGCATGGAGACATTTTCTTGTTTTCCTGTCAAGCTTATCCAGCTGGTTTAATAGGAGTATCAGAGTGATTTGTCTAATGCCTTTTAAAGCTCTTCATTCATCAGGGAGACACTTAGTTTCTTACTACTGTCTTTGTGGCAGCACTAAGCGTGGCATAGCTGTCTGTAACTAGTACAACATCACAGTAAATAAAGTTCCAGGTAGTATAGAAATGATCAGTTGTCTCATAGCTCATCATTTGTTTTATGTTCTTGACATGGGTGCCAAGATTCACCTGTTCAGCGTTACTTTCCTCAGTTCTCAAGATATATGAAGATTTAATTAATCAGGAATTATTTCTGTTCAATGGCTGTAGTCCAGTTTAGTAAAACAAGCATTTATCATGAAAAATTCTATGAATAAATAACAAATCAACCCCCCCCCAATCTACAATATGTCAGAGAATAAAAAGATGAAGTTTATGCAACCACTTCTCATAACTAAAGCCTGTAAGACCATCTGTTCCTTTAGAACATTTTCACTGAATTCTCTCAAGGTTATCATAAATATTAACAAGTTAAGCAACTGATTCTCCCAGAGGTTAACTGGGCACTGGCATAGCTTACCAACTGATCTAAAATGCTTTATGAATAGCCATAACTTCAAGATGAGTCTAGATTTAGTTTTTAGTAATAAATGTTATAGTGCTGGTATATACAATAATACAAAGGCATCATGAACATATTAATATGATGTTTTATGTGTGTATGTGTGTGTGTATGTGTGTGTGTGTGTGTGTGTGTGTGTGTGTGTGTGTGTGTGTGTGTGTGTGTGTATATATATATATATATATATATATATATATATATATATATATATATATATATAAGTAACTTTTACTTACCCGACACTCACTTACCCTAGACGAAAGCACCGACAACTACAGAAGACCGACATTCGGAACACCGACTTCATACACGAGGTAAGTAACTGCTTGGCCATCTTGAACAAAAACAATTAACAAAACTAAACTAAACCCCCCACACCCCATAACTAAATATACTAACTCTGACATCGCACTACGGCAAGGGATAAGGGGCAAAGTTCAACAGGATGGCCAAGCGGTTACTTACCTCTCGTGCGAGGTCGGTGTTCTGGATGTCGGTTTTCTGAAGTTGTCGGTGCTTTCGTCTGGGAAACTTCAGTGTCGGGTAAGTAAAAGTTTGGCGCTTTCAAGGTGAATTCTATGGAATCACGTAAACCCTGATCGGTGTAACACAGGAAGAAGCGCTACCATGGGTCCTGTGAGGGGGAAGATCGCTTACCGGAATTGTCAATGATATGGACGTCGATGGATTGGTGTCGAAGAGGTGAGTGTCAGTGATTACACAGTTCGATGATGTGATAGGAACCCATATATATATATATATATATATGGTTCTACCTGACCCAGAAGATCGAAAGCGAAGAAGAGACCGACGCTATCGGTTGGGTTGCACAACATCAATGCAGAAGACCTGTGTGTGGTTTGTGGAATGGGGATGTGTTTTGTTTTGTATGGGGTTTTTATGGACTGTCGAATATGTGGTGTCGGTGATGTGGTTGTCGGTGTTGTGTGGTTTCGATTATGTCAGGTAGAACCATATATATATATATATATATATCATTCATTATGTTGAGCTGCACTTTATCAGCAAGTAAATTTGCTATATTACTTCAAATGCAGTCATGTTAATGTATGCAGTAAAACTATCATTTGAGTGGAGCACTGTAAATGGATATGTATGTTTCATTTATTTACACTGCTAAGTTACAGCAGTATGTGTTTTCTCCAAGATTGGCAGACACTGAGTAAGGGAATTTGCCCTTTCCTCCAATTTGTGTGATCATAGATTTGATATATTTAGGGGTACACTGCACTAAAGAATGTGCTTCAACTAGAATTTGAACTTGGACACTTATTATTGCCCCAACTGCTGCTCTGTCACTAAGATATTATTGCTCAGACACAGCTCCACGTGGCCCTGTTGAGTCTTCCTGGCTACAGAAAACTGAAAAAAAGCAACTGCTTTCCTGATTAAGTATCCTGCTGTTTTTTATATTTGTTTTACCTTCTACTGCTTACCTAGAGCAAGCTTTAACTGTTTTCATAGTTATTTACTGCATTTTTTATTATCTGCACTTAAAAGTACATTTTAGTCGAAATTAGTCTAATTCAAGTCGAAAAGTGTTTGTTTGCTGTTTAATTTAATTGTTTGGCTGCCCACTAAAGTGTGCTAGCCTGTACTACTGACTTATTGCCTTTTCTGCATTTAGCGGAGTTGCCACTAGAGCACCATCGGGCAGCGCCGGTTAAACAAGGTTAAACTATTTCTGGCTCCGTAAAGTCTGCTCTTCATTTTTCTCTTAGAACTGCTCTACTTATAATCTAAACAGTCTATTCTCTATCTGTAAAGCTCAGCACTTGTTCCTAAAGCATTTTTTAGTCAGGTAAAGCACATCTATATTATACAAAGTACTTCACTAGCTTAAAACCCCCTTGAGTACCCACTTCCCTATAGGTCCTTTCTGACTCAGTTACACAGCAAACTTTTCATTTCTTCTAGCATGTCAAAGGGTCAGTTGCTAGCGTCCTCTCCTGCTCAGCTGGTGAATCTGGGAATATTGAGGCAATGTTACAATTGCCTCATGTACACAGACAACCCTCTCCTCCTCCCACAAAACACAAATACATGCGAGAAATGCAACTATATAGCCAAACTGGAGGCTGAGCTCTCTCAACTCAGGACTGGCAAAACCAGACAGGAGGAGAAGGTAACCACACACACCATAAACCCAGTCTCACATAGAACTATCACAACTACAAATCAAACACATAAACACACAAAGTCATACTCGGAGGCACTGATCAAAAATCTACCAAAACAGCAGAGGCCTCCAAAGCAGACACCCAAACAACTGCCACCTCATGACATAACACAAGCAACACATAGATCACAAAGTCAGTGTGCAAATCAGCCACAGCCCTTAAGGCCAAACACAGTGCCAGACACACTTGTCATAGGTGACTCCATAGTCAGACACACTGATGTCCCACTCACCAGAGTGAACAAGGAGAGGGTCACAGTAAGCTGCCAGTCGGGCGCTAGAATCCGCCACATAACACAAGCACTCAGGTCACTCCACAGCAAGTACAAGTATGACTCAGTCATTGTCCATGCCGGTGTGAATGACCTGAGACGTACCTCCCTGGACTACATGAAAAGAGACATAAAGGAGCTCTCAGATTATGTAGCCCAGGCTGGTATGACCCTGACCCTGAGCAGTATCCTACCTTCACCAAGAATGATGCCACAATACAGAGACAAAATGATCAGTTTTAATAATTGGCTTAATTTCTGGTGTCATTCTAAGGGGATCCAATGTCTGTCTGCCTGGAATGACATGCTTGACAAGCCACGCTGCTTCACAAGGGACGGCTTGCACCTGTCCCCCTGGGTTTCCGGATATTGGCAAAGGCTCTTGACACCCCCATAGTGCCTTTTTTAGACAAGGCTCAAATTCTAAACCCACCGCCCTAGAAAACAATAATGGAAAAAACTAAGGGTAATACTGCTCAATGCCAGAAGTCTAAATTCAAGATGCACGCCTCAAGCCCTCCTCAGTATGGAGAACATCGATGTCTGTGCTGTGACTGAAACCTGGTTCAAGGCTCCTGAGAGCACCCCGGCACTATCAGGTTTTACCTCATATCATGCGTTCCGGCCCCAAAACCCGGACCGTACCACAAAAGGAGGGGGTGTATCCATATTCATCAAGGATACCCACACCTCCAGGCTGGTGGCAACTCACGAAGCATCAGAGACCATTCAGGTGCAATTAACCATAGGCAAAACTGCTCTACAGTTTGTAGCTTGTTACAGGCTACCCTCTCAAACTCAGAAACCCCACACAGCCTTCCTGAAGACACTGGAGAGTATAAATGTCTCTCCAAACACCATCATATTGGGTGACTTCAACTACCCAAACATAGACTGGGAACTTTACTCAAGCCCCAATACCCTAGCCCAAAGGTTCCTGGAGTTCATAAACTCAAATGCTATGGAACAACTTGTCACCATTCCCACAAGAGGTGAAAATATACTAGACCTGATCATCACAAACATGGGGACAAAATGCTCCACAGTGGAAGTATATCCCTCATTGGTGAGATCAGACCATAAACTAATCTCACTGGAGATCCACATCCCACCCCCACCCCCAACAAAAAAGACCACAGTGAAGAACTTCTCAAAAGCCAACTTCACACTTCTTAAGACTGGTGTGGTATCCTTCAAGGCCCCTGAGCCATTGGAAACCACAACCCACGCTGCTGAATCCCTTACAAATGCTTTCTACGAGCACCTCCAGGATTGCATGGATCAAGCAATCCCAAATAAAATCAAGACCCTTTCCACCAAAGGCAAGCGCCCAATCTGGTGGACCCCAGCCATAAACAAACTTTACAACAAGAGGAGAAAGCTACTACAAGATTGAGCAAAATCCCTAAAAGGGAAGACATCTCTGATCAATACTAGTAAAAACTATGATCGCTCATAAAATCATCCAAGGCCAACTTTGAGAGAAAAATCACCAAGGACTCAAAAGACAATCATAAGGCCTTCTTTAGCTATGTTAGAAATCTGGGTGGAAACTCCCAAATATGCTCAGAATTAGTCCAAAATGATACAAAAATCACTGAACCCACAGACATTGCAAACATACTGGCAGACAGGTTCAGTGAAAATTTCTCCCCTCCCTCCCCCCCAAAAGGAGAAATATCTATCCCAGCAGACTGTAGCCTCCCAATCATCTCGAATGCCCAGGTGAGAGCTGCTCTCTCTAAAGCTAAAAACACAGCATCAATGGGACCGGATGGTGTCCCCGGCTGTGTGCTACACGAACTCAATGAGGAACTAAACCCACACATAAGGCTGCTGTTTAATCTTAGCCTTACCACAGGATACGTACCCAAAGAGTGGCGTATGGCAACTGTGGTCCCACTCCACAAAGGCGGTGCTTCTACGGACCCTGGTAATTACCGCCCCATAAGCTTAACAAGACTGGTCTGCAAAGCTATGGAGAGGATCATAATGGAACTCATAAATAAAGACATAGGGGACCTACAGACATTGGATCCTACCCAATTTGGCTTTGTCAAGGGCAGATCATGCCTCTTGAACTTGGTCGACTTTTTGAAACAGTCACCAAGGCCATTGATGAGGGTAAGGCAGTTCACACAGCCTACCTTGACCTTGCAAAAGCTTTCGACACAATACCCCACTCGGGTATCATAGAAAAGCTCACCAGCTTAAATGTAAACCCATATGTCACAAGATGGGTTGCAAACTGGCTCAAGGACAGAACCCACAGGGTTAGAGTTGCTGGTGCCATGTCAGACTCCAAGCCAGTCACAAGCGGTGTCTCACAGGGCTCAGTCCTGGGCCCCCTCTTGTTCCGCATCTACTTTTCAGAAGTGCAGGCAAACATAGGAGGATTGTGGCTGACAAAGTTTGCAGATGACTGCAAACTGGGCGCCATAGTTGAAAATCCATCAGACACAGATATCCTTCAGAGAGGTCTCATAGAAACGGATAACTGGTACCAGAGCCATGGCCTTAAGCTAAACGCCAAAAAATGTATAGTCATACCCTTTGGTAAAAACAAGGTAACCCCAAGTTACCACATAGGTGGCAATCCATTAAGCACAGAAGAGGTTATCAGGGACCTGGGGACCCAAGTTGACAGTAACCTTTCTTTTGACACTCACATTGCCAAAGTGGTTAGGAGGACCTTCTACATTGCCCACCTGATTATGAAGGGATTCACATCCAGATCAAGGGAAGTCATTGTTCCCCTGTACTCTTCACTTATCAGACCAATGATTGAGTACAATGCCCCATTCGGAATGTATCTTACCCGACACCTGCAGCAATTGGAAAGACCCCAAAAGTTCCTCACCATATGCTGCCCGACTGAAGAAACTCCAGCTCTATTCAGTTGCATACCGTCTGCTCAGAGGTGACCTGTGCCTGACATACAAGGCCATGTCCAACCCAGAATTAATGGACATGCTCCACCTCAAAAAATCCAAATCCACCAGAGCCACAAGAGCAAGAGACTTAAACCTCAACACGGATATAAATAGGACGTGCTGGAGGGACAGATTCATCACCCAGAGACTCCCTATGCTGTGGAACAGAATCCCGGTCCATGTGAGACAGAGCACCTCGCTGGCTCTGTTCAAGAGGAATCTTGACCAGTGGATGGGAGATAGTAGGTTTACCCCGGGGATCATCTCTGTATCACTGCTGGACAGAGGCACGGCAAACTAATGGGTATAGTATTCTTCAACCTAAGGGGTGGTGAAAGCCACACAACTGTGGCTAGGCTTATAAATGCCCTATGGCAGATAGCCTAGTATGAACCTATGAACCTATGAACCTATGAAAGGTGAGAAATGACCAAGGCTCTCTGGCCTTGTCTACTTAGCAAGTTACAATAATAATAAAAGACAGCTGCAGTTTAAATAAATAAAATATGTACACTTTGCACTCCCTCAAACTGAAGTACAGGGCTGTGTACTACAAACTAATACTATTATAGGCTCATAGGTAAGTATTAGGCTACCTGCCTTTGTAGGCCATTTTACGCCTAGCCATTTTCCCCTTTTTGTACTCAAAATTAACCTAACTCATTTCATTGTAGATTGGCCTTACCTATCCCATGGTTGATAATTATATATTACTCCTAATGAGAAAAACTGGGATAATATCATAGATAATTTGGGGGACCTATGTATGGGTTAAAGCATTTAGGACCTGTCTTTGTCCATAAGTAGTACAGGGGGGCAGACCTTTGGTAAATTGTCTGTTTCCCATCAATAGATCTAATTTGTACTTGAATATAAACAGGAATGAACTTTGTATTATGTGGTGGTATCCTGTATGAGACATAGCTGTCCCTCCAAACCATTCTATTGATGTTACAGAAGAGGTCTAGATCCTTAGACTAAGTATTTTTGATGCCATTTGACTTGCTGATACATGCTTACATATTTTTTTTATCTTAAAAACTTTTTTCATGCTCCTAATCCCTTTCTGTACACAGCATTATCCATTGTTTGACTTCACATTTTTTGACTCACACTTTCCTCACCAGCTCCCAAAACTTTTTTTTATTCTTTTGCAGTATCTAAAAGCATAAACCACTGTCTTCTCTCTACCCAACTCCTCTACTATAAACATCCCTTCATGTAAATTTCTTGATTACATTTCTGAGTTACATGTCATTTCCTCATATAAAAATCTTAAACAATAAGTGAGAAGGTCACTAAAAAACAATCAGTAAAAACAAAATGAAAACTCCAGCAAAGATAGAACTTCCACTGAGTCACACCCCCAAACCTCTTGTATCCCCCCAAACCTCACAAAATCCCAGCAAGTAACTAATCAGGATACACCACGAGACACCTTCTTCAACGAAATTCCTTTATTCCAATAAATAGAACAAATAAAGATAAGCGCTTTCGCGTGCTGCTAGCACGCTTCTTCAGATCGATATAACAACGTTTATCCTAGTTCATTATATAGCAAACAGTGTCTCTAATCACATCATTAAACAATTAAACAATTCACTGATTAAACAATTAAATACTAAATCAATTAACTATGCATCATTGATTGCAGTGATGGTTAGCTAAAAAAACACATCTCATTCTTTCTCTCTTCGTTTTTTGCTGAAGTAGAGCATTTACACGTTACTAAGTAACATTTGCGTTTCTTGTATTCATATAAACTGTCACCATATAAATAATTAAATATTATCTGGTTTAAATGCTTGTTGGTTCATCAGCATAGGTTTTTGATATGTTTAAAAGCTTTCAAATAGTTTAAATAACTGCATCACATAAAATAAAATGGAATAAAATAAAATAAAATAAAATAAAATGAAGTGAAGTGAAATGAACTTGACATAAGCTCAAAACTTAGTCAAGTTAATCCTGATTCATTTCTACTAACAACTATTCTCATGTGTTAACAACGTTCCATCAATATCACCTAATGTTCTACGATATCAACTCCATAATGATAGTATTAATAGTAAACAATCTAAAGATGTATAGTATATATATTTGATCAATATAAAAAATAACCTAAAATATGTGTATTTCATATTTTATTTTATATTATATTATTTAATTATTAACTATCAATTCATATTTCTACCACTGCTGTGTTGGACAATATCGAAAGACACTCATTGTTAAAAATATTACATGTAATCAAGAATGGTTTAAAAATAGTTTATGTTGAATTTGTATTGATTTTCTATCTCGTGCATAAACTGGTATTGTATATATCTTGTATCTAATGATAGTAGTGTCCTTTCTCCATTGTGCAATAACACTACGATTCATCATAACATCTATTAAAACACCGATATTATTGAGTAAGTATAAAAACCTGAAGTGTATAGAATTTAAAGTTTATAGAATTTAGCGCTTATGAACCGGAACATACTATGTCAACTATTCATTTATATAAATTTGAACTTCTCTTATAAGTTGTCTGATATCAATTGTTTAAAAACTATAAAATAATATATGAGCATTGATTCAAATATTTAAATATTTAAAGTGCTGAGTACATATTTCATGTCTTAATAGTGTGCCATGTTGCAACCAAATGCGAAGAAGTAAGTATCTCTAGATGAAACACCGGTCTGTCTAAATAACTTTGACATGGCTACACATTGTGTAGAATGCGATGTACAATATGATGACAATTATAAGATAACAAATAAAATAACAAATTTCAATGTAAATATATATATTGCAGTAGTCATTGCCTTGGGAAATTCTAGTAGGTGTTTCAAGGCTTCCAAATGTGAGTTTTTACAACAGCTTTTGCCATTGGGGACTGGTTGTCAGTTCTACCTATTTTTGTATATTGAGTGCAATTCATATAACATTCAAGGAGCAACCCCTGTCTGTATATCCATGCGTATGCTTCTCTGTATATACATGCACTTGTAGAAGAATGTATTCTAAATTCATGAGCTGTGCATACGCAAATGTATTCTTGTTGACCGTTCATTTCAAAAGCACTTCTCTATTCCATTTCAAGATGTCTTGATAATTAAAAATGAGTCTATGTATTTCTCTGCTACAAAACTATCTGTTAAATTATCAAAAATCACTTAAGTAGCAGAATACTAGAATTATATTCGGGGTATAATATATTTAAAGTGTATATACAAAAATATGATGTTATAGTAAACATCTCAGGGAGCTTACCTCAATTATTCTAAAAACGGTTTCACTGAGACATAATTATTTATGCCCGGATCTCTATGTGCTCCGGATCTAAAAATCCATTCCATCTCTAACTTTGCTAAAGCTTTCTCATTGTCACCCAATCTAGGACTGATATTAATATTTTGTAGAACCCTGAACTTAAAGTTATGTGTTGGATTCAAAATAATATGTTTGGCCAATGCGTTCAATTCATTTTGTTTGCGTATATCATATATATGATTGTATATACGTTCTCTCAGCTTCCTCTTGGTGAGACCAACATAGAAAGCTGGGCATGAAACGCAATTAGCCATATAAACTAGATTCGTGGTGTTGCAGTTTGTGTGGACTCTTGGGACAAAATGAAAATGTCCATGTGGGTGTCGATACTCTTGTATGTTATTAATATGTTGACACATACTACATGCCTGACATGGATATGTTCCTAATGTATCAGATGTTCCAGCATGTAATTGAGAGACATCATTTGAGTTATATGAAAAAATTGTTTTCAGATTATCACAAGTCCTGAAAACAAAACTCGGCATTTCACCTACGATTCCCCTGATATCATCTGTAATGACAAGAATGTTCCAATGTCTATTTATGATCTTCTTAATTTCATGGATATCATTTGTGTATTTTAATATAAAATTAACTTTAGTATTCTGTCTACGATAGGTAGATTTGTATACATCTCTTGCCTTCCTAGGCCTTGTATTAATCTCCCCTGAATTAATATATATATTTTGATGTCTATTCTCTTCTGGTATGATGCGACTTCTCATATCTTTAACTAACTTGCTATTATAACCCCTAGCCACAAACAATCTCTCCATATTGTCCGCTTCAGTCTGTAGTGTATCTACGTCCTTGCACAACCTGGTTATCCTTGAAAACTGTCCTTTCATTATGCCTGTAAACATGTATCTCGGATGCATGCTGCTGTATTTCAAAATAGTGTTCCTCCAACATGTTTTTCTAAATAGTCTGAAAGACAGACTATCATTAATGTCATAGAATAAAGTTAGATCTAGAAAATTAATCTCTCTGTAGGAGTGTTCATATGTAAATTTCAAAAATGTAGTTGTTTTTTCTAGATACTCCACAAACTTCTTCAAATCTTCAACAGTCCCATCCCATGCCAAAATCACGTCATCTACAAATCTCCTATACATGCGTATGTTTTTCATCCAAATACTATTGAATACATGTTCCTGCTCCCAGTGGTGTAATACCAGGTTAGCATAGGAGTTTGCACATCCCCCCAAACCTCTGGAGTTTTCATTTTGTTTTTACTGATTGGTTTTTTAGTGACCTTCTCACTTATTGTTTTAGTTTGTTGTTTGGGATATTTTTGCAGTGACCCTAATGATAATGGGACATCAGCTGGGTATAACAGCCCTGTGTTTCTTATGCTTAGTCAAACACTCTGCTTGTGCTGTGCTGATGAGGTCATAACAAGGCCGAAATATGCATATCCACAGGTAGTGGGGTTTGGCTTTATTGGCCTGAAATTGTCCATTAAAACGACGAAAGAAGTCATGGGCATTCAGAATTGCCAATTAGCTGAAACACCTGATGTTCATAAGGGTCATTTGCATATATCTCATATAAAAATCTTCCAATAAAATTTACCTGGTCTATTAATTTTTTACCTGTTCAAAAACTCTCTCACTGAAAAACTGCTCTTTTACACAGACAGAGAAAGCCCTGACAAGATCACAAGTGACCAGAGTTCAAATAGCGGCTTGGGCACCTCTAGAAGCTAGCAGGAAAGGATGTGAGTGAGTGAGTGAGTGAGTGAGTGAGTGAGTGAGTGAGTGAGTGAGTGAGTGAGTGAGTGAGTGAGTGAGTGAGTGAGTGAGTGACTGCTGCCAACTTGCTCTTACTGGGGGGGGGGTGGTAATCATCTCTGGCTTGCCACATAGCAGACACCTAGCAGAAGCATTAGGTGTTCCTCCCCACTGAGTGCAAGCCTAGTAATCCTGCACTGCCATGTGCAATTCACACAGCAAGCAAATGGGGATTCAGCATATGCAGGAACATTTCCCCTCAGAGGGCAGGGCACAGAAGAGCTGCTGCAGGGCAGGGGGATGGTCTATCAGGGGAGAATGTAGGTTGTTCCACAAAACCAGCATGTTGTCCCACTCCCTACCATCATACTCTCATAACAGAATGAACAAGGTGATTGGGATTCCCAGACAGAAAAGAATAAACTTTATATGTCTCTCATCTATCCTGGCATTCCAGCTCCCGCAACAGCCCATTTATGGCTCTTGCCTATCCTGGGATTCCTAGCTCCCACTACTGTGGAATAAATGATAGAGTAGTCATGAAGCTCAATCATGCAGGAGATTAAAATAATTCTTATTGAAAAGTTAATTCAGTCTTGTACACTTTATTTTTAATGGGAAATACCTGCTAAGCCAGAAATTAAATATAGAGGAGAAGTTGGTGGGGAAGAGGAGACAGATTAAAATGTTAAGAAGGAAAAGTATTTCTCAAATTGCCCAAATTACCTGGTTTTGTCAAGTAAGAATGGTGTTTGCAACAGCCACTCACAATTCAGTAGGTATGACTGAATACTCTGTATGACGCAGGTAAGGAAATCTTTTGGCACAGATGCAGAACAGAAAGAAAGACAAGGCCTGTTCAGTGAGATAGGCTGTTGAAAAGAAGGGCAGAAGATGAGTGTTCATTTTGTCAGTAAACACTAATAGTTTTAGCTATATTCTTACTGCCCAAGCAGGCCATATAAGATAGTTATTGAATTTACATTCCCTGTGTGGAATAAGGAATGCAGATTTTAATACTTTGTTGCAAAGGGTATCAAATGTCTCACCAATTCATAGATTTGCAGAATACACCAGAACTAAAAGCCCATGATCTTTCTAATTAAAGACAACTGCTCAGCCAATATTCTTATGGGCATGTTGGCAAAGTAGATGCTTGGTATGTCTACAAGTACATATTTTATTTTACTGTTTGATTGATAGGAGCTGAAAGACCCCTTTGTGAGTGAGATTAGTGTCATACATTGCTTCCATGAATTTCCATGAGACAGCTGTTTCCAGTACTGAATGATCAGGGTAAATAGCCCATGTGTGTGTGTGTGTGTGTGTGTGTGTGTGTGTGTGTGTGTGTGTGTGTGTGTGTGTGTGTGTGTGTGTGTGTGGTGAGGGATTATACTTCAGCCAAACACTAAAAATGTACTGTTATGACTTATTTGATGCAGATGGTGATCATGTGGGAACTGTTTGTTAATTCACGTGGTTCATGAGCCTTATCATGTCTGTACTGTAAACATGTATGTAACACTTTGTATATGGTTTCTTTTTGGGGGTTTTCTCCTCAGGTCTCCACTTAAACGTCAGATCTTCCCAGTCAACAAATGTGAATAAATAGAGAGATAGACAGACAGACAGACAGACAGACAAATAAATAAGTTTATCTTGGATATTTCACTAGAAATAATGTGGGTTGAGAGATGCAGATGAACAGGAAGATCAGCAACACTGATCTTGGAGAATAAATGTGAGACTATAAATCATCAATCACATTTGTGAAATACGGCTTTACAAGATTGTGTTGAATAAAGATTGGATTTTTGTTGGCTTTGTTAAATTTGTTGGGGGACTAACGAGCATATGCCCCACTTCATGTCATTAATGTTTGGAAGGACACTAAAAAGAAAAAAGGGGGGGGGGAGAAAAAGTAACTGTAAGTAAAACAATTTTTGTTAACAATATTTGCCTAAAACATTTTATGATATAAATTGCATGTTATATGGTAAAACATTTTCAGTAATTGTATGTGATAAAGACACTAAGTAAACAGCTGCCTTTTTCTTTTTTAGTTTTAAGAAATTTTGGCATTACAATGTAAAAAAAAAAAGAGAGGTTGGACAAAAGCATGTTTAAGTCAATAGGCTGTCATGGAACCAAGCTGACTAAAATGAAGGTGATAAATCTAGAGGTCTGGACATTGTTTACTGAGAGAAACATAAAATTAAAAGGCAGCTAAGTAAAAAATAAAGTTTGAAATTATTGAAAGTGAATAGGAGATAGCATATTTCCTGGTAATTAAATAGTTTAATGCATTTACTAGAACAATGTATAATTTATTTCCATTTAAAGATAGCCAGTTCTTTATCTCATCTGGGAGAGGAATAATGTTAAGACAAGAACACAAAGCAATTAATGTAAGTAGAAACACAGGCTGTAACATGGCTGTTATTATGGATAGCCTTAATTTTAGGTTATAATGCCTGTGAGTACAGCTGTCTATTTGGGACAATTGTTCCTATCAGGAGGATTAAACTTTGTTATTTGAAGTACATCATTTTATGTGGTTGTTTTAATAGGTTATGGGGTGTTCTGGGGTGTATTTGTTTTTTCTTTTGTTTGAGGGTTTTCACTAAAACATTAAGTCCTGTAAAATGTGAAATACGTTCAAATGTAGACGACGAGCAGAAGCATAGCTGGCTCAAACAGTGCCCAGGTCTGGTATTATGACCAGCACCCCACCTCCTCGGCTCTTCAAGTGAAGAGCAAAAAGAAAAATCACCTTACTGTATTAAACCAATTGCTACATTGCGTCAATTGGCTTATTAGAGATCCATGCCCCTACTGCCACACCGATCAGGTTACGGCATGTATAACATGCCCCCCTCCCTGTCTAGCCATTCAGACCCTCTTTCTGTGCCCTGCCCCCAACCTGCCACCATTTTATTAAAAAAAAATCTTGTTACAAACCATAGCAAACTGCTTGCTACAAATGTAGCAAACGGTTGCTACTATTTATACCCTGCTTCCAAGGAGAGCTACATCTCTCAGGTTTTAGTTAAAAAAGTATTTTTTTTTTTACTGTTAAACTGTAGCTAACTACTTACTACAATGTAGCAAGCAGTTGGTATAGGATAAATCATACACGGAGCACTATACCGCTCAGGTTTGACAGCAAATGTAATTAGAGATTGAGATCAGCTGATCACACTGCCCCTCCCCAGCACTTTTAGCCTGGAGCAGTTGCTCCTCTCACCCTACCCTAGCTATGCTACTGATGACAAGAAACAACTGTATAAGGGATCAACCTGCCAAACATTAGTGGGTGCATGTAACACAAAAGCTGGAAGCAGACATTTAAAAAACTGTCTTATATAATAGGTGGGAAAATAACTTTTTATCATAATGGCTATACTAAACACATTATCTTGAAATGGGAATGTCCTCACAAGCATAGACAAAAAAGGTAAGAGAAATGAATTGTTTTCAGAAATACAGAATGAAAATAGCAATACTACAGAAGACATTTGAAAATAAGGGAGCATGTAAATTTGATAAAGAAAGGATTTCAGGATGGATACTCAGCAGAAAACCAGAGACACCGGAAAAGGGGAGAACTTATACTAATTGCTAGAAGAGCTCTAATACTGAGAGTAGAGGTAAGAAAGATAGCAATAGTAGACTTGCAATGGTAAAGGGTTACTGGCAAGGAGGAAGGACTGCACTAACACGAATTTACCAACAAACTAAACAAACCACTCCAGCACTAAATGGTTCCTTGCAATTCCATTATATATTGCACAAAGGTGGTGCTTCCACTGACATTAGCATGGAGCGATCATCATAGACCTTATCAACAAAGATATAGGTAATCTCCAAACACTTGACTCTACTCAGTTTGGATTTGTCAAAGATAGATCATGCCTGTTAAGCCTGGTGGATTTCTTTAGGACAGTTACCAAGGCCCTGGACAAGGGGAAATGTGTGCATACAGCCTACCTAGACTTAGCCAAGGCTTTTGACACTATCCCCCACTCAGGCATCATTGGCAAACTCACACAGCTATGTATCAACCCTTATATCATTAGATGGGTCATTAATTGGCTCACTGATAGAACACATATAGTCAAAACAGGGGAATATACCTCCAACAGCAGACCTGTAACCAGTGGTGTTCCATAGGGATCAGTCCTGGGACCGCTACTGTTTGGAATCTATTTCTCCGAAGTACAAACAAAAACTTAAGGTCTGTGGGTGACAAATTTGTTGATGACTGCAAACTGGGAGAGGTCATAGAATCTCCAAATTATGTCAACATCTTACAAGAGGGTCTTACACAAACAAATGATTGGTGCCAAAGACATGTCCTTAAACTCAATGCAAAAAAATGTATTATCCTCCCTTTTAGTAATAGCATTGTTACTGCTAACTACCACATCGACAGCAACATGCTAAGTACGCAATCACTGGTGAGGGACCTGGACACACAGGTTGACAGCAATCTTACCTTTGCTCACCATGTTTCCACAGTGGTAAGAAGGGCATTCTGTATTGCTCATCTCATAAGTAAGGGTACTGCCTCCAGAAAAAAAGAAGTTATAACCTCTCTGTACTTTTCCCTCATCAGGCCAGTAATTGAGTACAATGTCCCTTTTGGTATGTACCTTTCCAAGCACCTGCAACAATTGGAGAAACCACAAAGGTTCCTCACAAGGAAAATTCAAGGTCTTCAGCATCTGTCCCATGTGGATCGTCTGAAATCACTTTCACTTTATTCTGTTTCATACAGACTACTCAGAAACAATCTCTGCCTTGCATATAAAGCAATCTCTGACCCTGCTTTATTGGAAATGCTGCATATCCACAAGTCAAATGGTACACAGGTTACTTGGTCTAAAGACCTTAACCTGGTATGTGACATTAATAGAACCTGCTGGATGGACAGATTTGTCTCCCAGAGATTACCACCCCTTTGGAACAAGCTCCCACTTTGCCAAAGTACCTCACTGGCCCTCTTCAAACGCAATCTGGAGGATTGGATGGGTAACTGTAAATTCATCCTGTGTCCCTCTTGGACATGAGCATTAGGTGCTGATCAAGGAAATAAAGGTAGAACTTGGCTAGGATTGTAAGGGCCCTAGAGCCATTAGCCTAGTAATTTCCTATGATCCTATGATCAATCATATTAACAGCTGCATAGAGATAGTTATACTTACCCAGATTAATCACAGGATCAAATTAAAAAAAAAAAAAAAACAAGTCGCCCTGGTGGAATCCCAACATCAATAGGTTGTATAACAAAAGGAGAACATTCATGGCAAAAATTAGGAGGTGCAATGTCCGACAAGGTACAAAATCCCTCATCAACCTAAACAAGCAACTCAGAGGAACAATCAAGTGTCCCAAAGCCAAATCTGAGATAAAATTAGCTGGATATCCAGCTGACTAGAACCCAAAAAATTAGAATAGGAGGACTTCCTCCACAAAAAGAGCTGGTTACAAGTGGGGTGCCTCAAAGCTCAGTGATGGAGCCACTCCTATTAGACATCTACTTGTATAAGGTCCAGCCTAGTCTCAAGGTTCATTGGCTGACCAGGTTTGCAGATGATTGTAAATTGGGTGCAGTCATTGAATCCCCCAAGACACAAATATCCTCCAAGAAGGCCTGACACAGACAACTAACTGATCCCAGGGTCATGTTCTAAAACTCAGTGCCAAAATGTGCATCATAGTATCTTTTGGAAGGATGACTACCCCAGCAAACTACCACATTGACAATATACCCCTGAAAGTAGACTCCATAGTCAGGGATTTGAGAATGCATGTAGACAGTGATTTGGCTGTCATGTGTCTAATGTAGTGAGGAAATCATTCTATGTTGCTCAATGTATAAGCAGTGGTATGGCTTCTAGATCCAAATATGACATTGTTCCATTGGCCAGGTATATGCAGTAACTGGAACATCCTCAGAGATTCCTCACAAAAATAATACATGGTGTGGAAAACAAGTCCTATGCAGACCACCTCAGAACCCTGTCTTTATATTCATTCTCCTACAAGTTGCTGAGAGACAGTCTATGCCTAGCCTACAAGCATCTATATCGCATTATTGAAAGTTTACTTAATCGAATCAACAAAGGTCGAACTTTATTGATCGATTAAGTAAAACATTGAATAATGTAAAAAACAAAACAAAGTAAAAAAAAAAACTAAATGGCATAGGCAGGGGGGCAAGCCCCCCTGCACTCCCCACACCCCCCCTACTTAAATATAAAAACTCCGAGACCGCACTACATTGAGGTAAATGGAAATCTCCCCTTACGGAGATTTCAGTTTACTTGCACGATGTTCTTCACTTTCGATATTGTCGTGCCGACAATATCAGACTCGATATTGTCAGCTTATGACAACGTGAAGTAGACCCGCCTACAAGGCATCCTCCAATCCAGCTCTAATGAACTGCACATATCTAAAACTAACATCAGGAATACCCGATCCAGGGACCTAAACCTTGCCTGCAACATAAATAGGACATACTGGAGGGAAAGGTATGTGTCTTACATGCTGCCCCTTCTGTGGAACAGGCTTCCCATCCATTTGAGGCAGAGTTCAACCCTACTTGGATCAGAGTAAATATACCCCTGGTCTGGCACCAATGTCTCTATTACAGAGAGGATACTTGTAAATGCTTAGTCACCCATGGCCAAGTATATGAAACCCTTGGGAACTAATGCTTATCAAATTTTATTGAGAAGCATAGCTAGGCTTAAAAAGGTCCCTTGGGTCAGTAGCCAAGTATTTTGCTATGTTACTATGGTACTGTAAGTGTCACTATATGTTCATAGGTAGGTAGTAAGCTTATGGACAGAGGGCCATCGAGACATTTTGGCACTTTACCTGAGTATAATGTAAATAAGCTTATTACTCCAGTTAAAAGATCATTGTTACAGACTGTGCTTAATTGTACAATCACACATCCAATCAAAGAGACTGGTTTTGAAAGTAGAGGAACTGCTTTGTTTGGTATATAGGAAGAGTCTGTTCCAGACACAGAGGACATGTTAGGTTAGAAACCTGCCACACCAGCAGGTGGTGTTAATCTTCCAGTAAAGGTTTATGTCTTTGGAGCAGGTGTTTGTTAGAATGTTCGATCTGTGAGGGTGGAGGAAGTTAAAGAGAGATGGGTCTTCCAAATTCTCAGAAGGCTAGACAGAGCTCAATCCTTAGACGTCTGGCAGAAACAGAACAGAGGTGAAGGCATTTAATCCACCAGGATAATTTAAGATACTTAGCCTTGAAATCTTCTTAGTTAGGAGTGTCTGGGGTATTTTGAGCTGTTCAAGATATTTGGAATGATAGATCCTATAGGTAGTATTGTGTTCCAGTAGTGGGTCTAATCAGAGAGGAATATAATGACATCAAGATCTCTTTAAAGCTGGATAAAACGCCATGACCGGTAAGTTGTGCAAGGTAAAAGGAATTTCTATGACCAAGATATAATGGTCAAAAGAGAGAATTTGTTATCAATATGAGTATCCAGACATCTGATGATTGTGTCCATTTTGAGGGGTACTAGGTGGGACCAACACTGTGTTAAGTGGAGGGAACAGTGACCTCAGGTTATGAATCTGGTAGTCAAATAAGACTTGTTCAAGTCAGTTTCTGATGCAAGGACTTTGTTATCTTCTAATTTAATTAACAGACAAAATCCAGAAGGATACACACAATAGCTCCTTTTCCTTGCAGTCTTAAAAGGTGTTCTTCACTTTGCTGATGAAAGAACAAAAGTAGATGTTAGAAACATTAAAAAAACTCTTAACCCTTAGTCAGTGAATGTCATGAACCTCAGCTCTCAGCTTCCTGTTCTGCTGTCTTTGGATGCCATAGATCAATGGGGACAAATGGGCTCATAGAGGATGAGGATGTTTTCATTATGGTGAAGGAAGCCAAAAAAAATGTATTTAAAAAAATGTGGGGACAAAAGAAGATTTAAAACTATGTGTGACAGGGCATGGGAAGACAGTATTTTTTTTAGTCTCCTGACTGTAAAAAGTTCTAAAATATGACAGGATAGGCACTTGTCTCTGCTACTAAGATGCTCATCTCACGTTTAAGCAAAGAAAAGGCATAGCCTCTCATATGGGTTCATAGAGTCATAGGAGGTTGCTAGGGTAGCAGCCCTAGAGCCCTTACAAGTCTAGCCAAGTAAATCCTGAGGAGCCTCAATTGTCCTTGGTTAGATGGATGTAATTTGCAGAGCAAGTCTATGATAAACACTGACTACTCCTGTCCATGATAGACAGGGGTGCTGCCCCTGGGGTAAATTTTCAAACATTTTCACAGAAAATGTTTACAATGAGTGCAAATATTATTTGTACAAGAGACAGTAAAGTCTTATTAGTAAACTGGATATTTTAAGAGTAGAACAACTTTTTTTTCTTTTAGACAATAACAGATTACTTTTGTCAAAGGCAAACCAAACAAATGGCATTTTTTTTGGGGGGGGGGGTCCTTATGGATATTTTAATTGACTGCATATTACAAGAAGAGGCCTTACCATACAAGATTTATTTTAAGCTCAGTTATTCATTGTTTTAATGTATCTTATAAGATTCATGACAAAACAAACAATGCAATACAACAAAGTCAACTCCACAAGCATTAGTACAACAAAGAAAACATGAATTAAAAAAATATATAGAAGAAACTTAATGGTGAACCTTACAAAAGTGCTTGCCTCACACAACTCCATGTAAAAAATTTTGCTTTTCATACTAAGCATGAATAAAATAAATAAATACTACCTTTCTTAAATAGACTTATTCCACGGTCTTATACCTCTGAAGAAATGACCAACACACTGTAATGATGAAACATATCACAGGTAAAAAAAACAAAAAAACAAACTTCCATTTCCATTGCCAACTTTCCCTTAATCAGGATCACTGCATTTTCTAGTACTGTTACTTATCACCTCAAACCAAAAACACACATGCAAAAAACCTACACACATTACACCACAAACCAGTTTGACAATTTTGCCACAATAAAGCAGCTTTCAAATAAAGGACATTTTGGTGTAAAGGTGTTGAATTTAGTGTGCTTAATGCCATTTACATTTAAAAAATATGCTCTCATCTTATTTAAACTCATTGTCATAGGTACTAGTTTTGGTTACCTCTCTCAACACTAGAGCCGGATCATGGTCACACAAGACCCTAGGCAGGATAATGGATCCCCACACCATCCACTGCAACCAAACCAATATCCCACTGTTCAAACCTGTCAGTACATGTACTATTTCTTTTTTTTTTATTTCTACTATGATGACAGACATTTGGATTTAATTTAAAACCGCTATTTCAATTTTTACAGCAAATATACTGACAGCCATTTGCTAAATAAACAAAAACAAAAGAGTCTTACACCAAAAATAGACTTAGCATGAGCAGCAGTAAGTAACTCTTTCCCTGAAACTCACATTTATTGAAAATGCATCGGGCAATCCTTTAAACTACAAGATGTGCTGAGACTCATAGTCACACAGCATATAGTGAAGAACTAATTAGCATTTATGTGAAGGGTGCAGGAATTTAAAAGATTGATGTGTGAAAGAGTGTAGTACCAAAACACTTAGGAACATCCAATAGACCAATATAGAAGGCTGTAACGATAGCAAAACACGCTGGCAACTCTTGTAAAAGGCAAAACCATTTAATAGGAGATAAAAAATGAGCACTTTCGCGTGGTTCACGTGGTTTAAAAGATTAAAAGACTAATGCCCACCTTAAAAATAAACTAAAGGTTTGCTATAATAAAATAGTCAAGTTTACATACACCTTACCAAACCATTCATACCACTGCCTAGCATGGAAGCATCTACACTGGTTCAAGCTACCTAATTATCTTACCTACTCCTAACTGCCTAGTGCCCACAAAATAATACACAAAGCCAACACCTGCCCATCACTACAAAATATCTCAAACACATTTCCTTCCTAGGAACCTCTGCTCACAGAACAAATATTTCCTGACCAGGACCAACTCTCATAACAGTGCAGGTGACTCACTTTAGTCAGCCTATGTTGCTAAACACTAGAACTCCATCCCACCCACCCTAAAACAAGACAACATTACTACCTGGGATGACATGATTGACAAACTACGATGCTTTGCAAGAGATGGTTTGTACCTGTCGCCCCTGGGATTCAGGTTAATGGCTAAGGCTCTTGCCACCCCTATAGTGCCTTTTTAGGCAAGGTTCAAAGGACAAAACTACCACTGTAACGGGTACAAGCAAGCAAAATCTGAAGATAATGCTACTCAGTGCTAGAAATCTAAACCTCAAGATGCACTCTCTCGAGGCTCTCCTAAAAATGGAGAACATCAATATCTATGCAGTAACTGAGACCTGGTTCAAAGCTCCAGAGAGCACCCCTGCAATACCAGGCTACAACTCTTACCACACTTTTCAGCCACCAAAGCAAGACCGAAACAGTAAAGGTGTAGGAGTGTCCATATTCACCAAGGATATTCACACCTCCAGGCTGGTTGCCCAACACAATGCATCTGAAAGTCTCCAGGTGCAACTAACACTAGGTAAGACTGCAATACAAATTGTAGCTTGCTACAGATCCCCACTAGGATTCTCACTACACCTTTCTAAACATACTGGAAAATATTAAGATACAACCAAACACCCTAATAATGGGTGATTTCAACTACCCTGACATTAACTGGGAAAACTACACTGTACCATCACCTTTGCTCAACGGTTCTTGGAATTCATAAATTCTAACACCCTAGAGCAACTAATTCATAGTCCCACCAGGGGTACCAATATTCTAGACCTGGTCATTACCAACATGGCAGATTGATGCTCCACACCAGTGGTCACCCCCTCGTTGGTCAGATCAGACCATAAGCTAATCACCCTTGACATCCACATCACACCCCTACCCCCCTTTAAGCAAACCTTCATAAAAACTTCTCCAAAGCCAACTTCATGCTTCTCAAGTCAGACGTAACAAACTTCAAGACACCCATGCAGATGGGAACTAGAAGTTCAACTGCTAAATCCTACACTAAGGTGCTGTATGAGCACATTCACTTGTGCATGGACCGAGCCATTCCAAATAGAACCAAGATGCTGTCCTCTAAAAAATGAAAGCCAATCTGGTTGTCCCCTGCCATAAACAAGCTGTACAACAGAAGGAAGAAACTGTTGCAGAAAAGAGGAAGAACCCAGGATTCAAAAAACTCCCTTACCAGCCTCGGTAGAAAGCTGAGATCCCTCATAAAAATCTTTCAAAGCTAGTTAAGAAAACAAAATTGCCAAAGATTCCAAAGACAACCACAAGGCATTCTATAGCTATGTCAAGAATCTAAATGGCAATACTCAGATCTGCTCTGAGCTACAGCAGAATGGCACTAGATATACTGATCCCAAGGATATTGCCAATATCCTGGCAGATAGATTCAGTGCCAACTTCACCCCCTCTCACCCCCTAAAAGGTTCATCTCAATACCAAAAGAATGCCAAATTCCGGAAATCACGGCCACTCAGGTAAAAAACACACTCTCCAAAGCCAAGAATACAGCATCCATGGGACCAGACAACATCCCACATGAACTGGTACCTCACCTAATTGTCATATTTAATCATAGTCTCACCTCAGGCTTCGTGCCTACAGAGTGGCGCACAGCTACAGTCATCCCACTCCACAAGGGGGGATCCACTTTGGATCCTGGGAACTACCGTCCCATCAGTCTGACGAGCCTGATCTGCAAGGCCATGGAACGTATTATCATGGAACTTATAAACAAAGACCTTGGCAACCTTCAAACACTGGACCCCACCCAGTTTGGGTTTGTGAAGGGCTGATCTTGCCTCCTGAACCTGATTGACTTCTTCGAATCAGTCTCCAGAGCTGTGGACGAGGGTAAGGTGGTTCACAAAGCCTACTTGGACCTCACCAAGGCTTTTGACACTATCCCTATCTCTAGAATCATAGATAAACTTACTAAGCTGGGCATTAATCCCTACATCACTCGATGGGTTGCAAACTGGCTTACTGACAGAACACACACTGTAAAAGTAGCTGACTCCAAATCCAGCTCCAGACAAGTGACAAGTGGTGTACCACAGGGTTCTGTCCTGGGACCACTCTTGTTTGCCATCCACTTCTCTGAAGCACAGGCCAACACTAAGGGACTCTGGCTTACAAAGTTTGCAGATGACTGCAAGCTGGGAGCCATTATTAATTATTCCCCAAATGACACACATTGAAGAAGTGCTTTTATGACTTGAATAACTTGGGCTAGCTATACCTGAAGTGCTTTTACTGGCAATTTTCCAGTTGTACAATTGTGAACAATTGATTTAGTTTTTCTGGTATATCTTTAAAATCTGGCAAGTGTTTATTTACTGCATTGCTCTCTTGCTTTGGTTTCTTAGCTATAAATCTTAGTTCATTCTAAAGAATGCTACTTTATCTCCCCACCATCAAACCTTTCTGAATGTATTATAATAAAATAACTGCCTGTTGTTGCCTTCATGCTTACCCTAGAATCTCTGCTTTTCTCTTTTCCTAGTTGAACTCTACAGTTCCCTACAAAACGGAGTCTACAGGACTGCAATCAGTTTCTCTCAGCATTTAAGCAGAGTAGGCTGCACACAAAAAGCATTTGTTAAGCTTTCATTTACAGTGCTGTGTAATTAAGCAGGTCACCATTTTGGTCAGCCATAGGGCTCTTTTTGTACTTGAGTGTTTTCCTCCTTCCCTTGTAACTTAAGTAAACTGGCTCTTACATTAAGAACTGTAATACTTACCTTATAGCTTTAGGACACCTTAGGAAACCTTGTAAACTGCAATAGCCCTGCTACATTCGCCCTCGCTGTGCTCGGGCTCTCTTCGCTCTCCTCCCTGCCCCCAGTACCTCTAAATTTATAGTACTCTAGCCACTCCCCCACTTTATAGATCCTATCTGCTTTCATCTGGGATAATTCCTCCCACCCCCATTCTTCTACCTACATTTCAATAGCACCTATTAGCTTTAATCTGGCATTCTCTCATCCCCCTTCCAGTACCTTTACCTCACCACTCTATCTTCTGGTATTGCATCACCAGGTAAAATAGTTCCTTAACTCACTAGCTGAATCACAGATAATGATGTACTCCTCTTTACTACCCCTCTTGTTCGCACCATACCTCCTTACCTTGTATGAAAACCAGTTTCTCACGGGATTTCAGGTCCAGAAAGGCCATACTATCACCCCAGCTGTAAATCCTCCCACCTTCAACCATACTTTCAGTACCAGGTCCTATCCAACATCTTGTTAAGTCTATCAACATCTCAATCCCAGGCACATTAGCTCTAGATCCGAACACTACCACAAACTAATAAACAAATTCCTGAAGTTTATCACAAAGTATAGACTTAAAACTAATACTTGGTGGTGATATTCACCCCAACCCTGGCCCACCCACATCAGATACACATACCCCCTCTACTTGCAATCTAAGCTACAAATCTACAATTAATAGGCCAACTAACTCTCTCCTAGCCTGTCATCTCAATATTAGAAGCATTAATAACAAGGTACATGAATTGCATGCACTTCTGGATGTCCACTCCCCTGAGATTCTCTGTTTATCTGAAACCTGGTTAAAACCTAACACTACAGACAATGAAGTGTTACCATCTGGGTACAACATACACAGGCTGGATCGTGCTTCGAGGAAGGGGGTGGGGTAGCTGTACTCTATAAATCTGAGTTGAATGTCACCATAGATGTAATACAACCACCTGAGATTAATAACTCGGAGATTCTTGCCACCAAATTGCAACTTAATAAAAATAAATGCAATAATATCATCTGTATGTACATACTCCCAGGTAACAATATATCTACACTTGAAGATATCCTGCACTGGCTATCATGTCACTACCCCCAAGAAACCCTACTACTTGGAGATTTTAACATAAACTGGGGCACCTGTTCCTCAGAATCCCCAACCACCCATATTAACCTGCATGCATTTACACAAATCATATCCACCTCTACCAGGATAGGTAAACCCAACCAAAAAGAAAGCATACTTGACTGGGTACTCATAAATAGTCACTCCCAAGTGTAGACCTCTGGTACCCCCCCCCCCCCCGATGGCCTAAGCGATCACCTTCTCACATATGTAATTAAGCACAAAGCCATTAATTCCCAACAACTCTTACTCAGAAAGGTTAGAAACAATATAAACTTTGATCTTGCCAAATTCCAACAAGAACTAAACTCATGTAATTGGTCTAGTCTAAAACACCTCCCCTTAGAGGAAGCAGTAGCATACTTTAACAACAAATTCCTTGAGGTCCTTGATTTGCATGCACCTGTTCATTCAAAGAGAACAAAGGCAAAAACTACGCCATGGCTTTCTAAAGAGTCTGAATTCAAAATTACCCTTAGAAACAAAGCATGGGCTTTATGGCATTCTTCTAAAGACCCCCAAGATCACATTAAATACAGGAAATCCAGGAACGAAACTAAAAAATCCATTTTACAGGATAAGAAACAATACTACTGTAATTTACAGACAGTAAATCAAAATAACCCTCAGAAGTTTTGGGCGGGTTTAAATAATCTACTACATCCTGGACAAACTTCAACCCCAATCCTTGCTGCTACTATTGATAAAACCCCTGAAGATGTTTCTGACAGTTTTAACCGATTCTTTACTGAGAAAATTCAAGCCCTAGCTAGCCAACTACCTCCCATCTCCCCTGGTCCTGAAAGTAGCACCCCTAGAAACCTACTCGCATTCAGCTTCCAACCAGTCACCACTTCACTTATCCATAACTTGATCAAAAAATTAAAACCCACTACACTTTCTGCTGATCAACTCCCTGCCGAGTACCTACAAATATCAGCTGATGCTATTGCTTACCCCGTCTCAATACTAATCAATCGAATCATAGTAGAAGCTAAAATTCCCACCATCTGGAAAATATCCTATGTAATCCCACTTCACAAAGGAGGCAAGCTCTACTGAATTCTCCAATTATAGGCCAATAGCTATACTCTCTCCACTTGCAGAGATTATGGAAAAATGTATTCATAGACAACTCATGCACCACCTAATCCAGAATCAGCTTATGGCAGACACTCAGCATGGCTTCCTTTCTCATCACAGCACTACTTCAGCCCTCCTAGCCTTTACCAACACCATAAACCATAATCACAACAATAATTATATATCCTCAGCCCTCTTCTTGGATCTTTCCAAGGCATTCGATATGGTTGATCACCAACTTTTAATCCACACCCTGCAAACATTCTGTCTAGATACTAGAGCCCTTCAATGGTTTCAATCCTACCTGAATGGTCGACAGCAGGGTGCCCTCTGGCAGAACAAACTCTCTAACCTTCTACCTAACACCCTTGGAGTACCACAAGGCTCTATATTAGGGCCCTTGCTGTTCTCCATCTTCATTAACGACCTTTATACTGTCATCCCAAAAGTCAGCTGTATCCAATATGCTGATGACTCTACTCTGATTTGCTCGGCCACATCTCCAATAGAATTATGGTCAGCTACCCAGACCACCTTTAATACAATAGAAAACTGGCTTTCTGAACATCGTCTGATCCTAAATCCCAAAAAAACTAAAATGCTGTTATTTTCACCAACACGTAGGTCTACCGCTTTCACCTTTACCATAAATTCAAATGATGGCACAATAATCTCCCCTGACCCCTCTACAAAACTATTAAGTGTCATCATAGATAATAATCTAAAATTCGACCTACATGTTAACCAAACTATCAAAACCATCAATAAAAAACTAGGGTCACTTTACAGAATAAAAGCCTTCCTAACCCCTCCAGCTAAAATTACCATAGCTCGCTCTCACCTTCTTTCAACCCTTCTGTATGCATCCCCTCTACTCTCGAATTCAAACAAGACTGTCCTTAACAACCTCTCAATTTGCTACAACCACATTGCCAGGTTTGCCACTGGGCTGCCATTTAGGACACATCATTGCATCAATCTAAACCAGCTTGGGTGGCTTGAACTACACAGCCTAATCCAGTATAACCAACTGATTATGGCCTATAAAATCCTCTATAATCCGGACAATACTCCAGCGCTTAAAAATATTATCACCCCCTATAACAATCCTAGACTGCTTCGATCCTCTAACAAACTACTAATTCAGACTAGCAAAATTAATAACACAGCCGGTGACTCTCTCTTTGCAAACTCTGTAAGTAGATCCTGGAATTTTCTTCCAACTGATATTACCTTACTTTCCACCTTAGGTCAATTTAAAACTAGACTAACAACATTTGTCACTTAACTGGCAATGTCACTGTATCAAGCCTGGCTAACTCTCTCTAGAATGTGTAAAAATCTGTTAACCATCTTACTGTGTAATTTAATTTAATCCTGACTTACGCTCGGGATTAACTCTAACCTGTGGAACTTGTTTAACTTGCTTACTTATGTAATCTCTGTAAATAGTCTGTTTGTAATATGTAATGCTGGTATTATGTAATGCTGTATCTGCTTACCCTTGGAGCTTTTCTCCCCGGGCCTCCACTGAAAATGGACATGCATCCAGTTGGACTATCCAGGTCAACAAATGTAAAATAAATAAAAATAAATAAAAATAAATAAAAAATAAATGTGGATATACTACAAAAGGGCCTTACCGAAACAGATGCCTGGTGCCAGAGCCATGGGCTCAAGCTAAATGCCAAAAAATGTATAGTTGTCCCCTTTGGGAAAAAACACGTACCTGTGAACTACCACATAGGTGGCTGTACACTAAACACTGAAAGTGTGATAAGAGACCTAGGGACACAGGTGGACTGTGGTCTCACCTTTGATATCCGCATAGCCACAACAGTTAGAAAATCCTTCTACCTGGCATACCTCATCACTTAATGCTTTTCATCCAGAAAAAAGGAGGTCATTGTCCTTCTGTACTCATCCCTCATTAGACCCATTATAGAATACAATGCCCTGTTTGGTATGTACCTCACAAGACATCTGCAACAACTAGAAAGGCTGCAGAAATACCTCACATAAAAAATCACAGGCCTAAAGCAGATGCCTTATGCTGACCATCTAAATAAACTCCAGCTATACTCTGTCACATATCACCTACTCAGAGGCGATCTCTGCCTAACATACAAGGCCATGTCAAACCCAGAGCTGTTGGACATGCTACACTTAAAGAAATCCCAATCCCTCCGAGCCACATGCTCCAGGGATCTTAACCTTGTCATCAATATGAATAGAACATGCTGGAGGGATAGGTTCCTGATCCAGAGACTCCCCATACTCTGGAATAGGCTGTCCATACATGTCAGGCAGAGCACCTCACTGGCCCTCTTCAAGAGGAACCTTGACGATTGGATGGGAGATAGGAAATTCACCCCGGGGATCACATCAGTAGCCCTACAGACAGGTCCAGGAAAGTAAATATTTGTGGGAAGCAATAGCCAGAGAATTGTTATGGCTAGGCTTGTATAGGCCCTAGGGCCAATAGCCTAGTACCTACCTATGAACCTACGAACATGTTTCAAACATAACCTAAAACAACAGCTAACTTCCTCATGGCTATGTTCATGCTCCTATCCTAACTAAACCCACCTTTCTTTCTGTTTCTTTTTCATTGCCAGTCTCTCTATCAATCATCCTGACTCTTTAACCTTTCTTATCCTTGTTTCTTTCTCTTTTTCTTTCATCCCCACTACTGCTCCTCCAACAAACCTATATCCTTAATCCTGTCCTACTAATACCCCCTCCTTACTCCCCCCATCATTTTATCATCTTACCTGTCTACTGTTATCTCAACCTCTCCACTCTCAGAACTTTTTCCAGTCATATTTTTCTTGATTATTTCTGCTTATATCCTTATTCCTCCTCTAGTTTCTGTTCCTGCTCTAGTGACATCCTAATTCGTTAATGTCAATATACATATACTGAACCTATCTGCATTATCATTTCTCTTGTACCTCCAGCTATTACATGCTAACGTCTTTAACTTATGTAAAATAATATATCTTCTAAAGTATATGATAAATGTCTTTACTATTTGTCTCAATTCCACCTGCAATGTAACACTTAAAGTGTTTAATTTTTGCTGTTGTTCATTGTAAATATGTATTCTATGTGAAGCTTTTCTACCCAGGCCTCTGCTGAAAATGGAATTTGTGCCCATTTGGACTTTTCAAGTAAACAAAAGACAATAAATAAATAAACATATTTGCCAACAGGTTGGGACAGCCCACTAGAAGCAAGTGTCCCTTTTCAGGGGCTCCCTAGGAATACTGTCTGGTGAAGTGGTCAGAGTCACACAGCAGACAAATGAAGAGTGAGGGAGTCAAATTCTGCACTACAAAATCAGCTGATAGCCTTACTCATCTGCACTAAGTACCAGACAATGGTGTAGATCAACACAATGCATTTCACAGCCATGTGCACCTGTAAAAAAAAAAAAAAAAAAAAAAAAAAAGGTTAATTAAAAATGTATTCACACTTAAAATATCAGTATTAAACTTGGAGACTTCATGCTGTTTAGTTTATGCACAGCCATATAATAAACATACTGTCAACAGTCAACAAAACAAATCAGGAATTGTACCCAGAGATATTCTTGTTTAATAAAACTGATTCCTGTCTTTACACCATAACTGCTGGGGCTTGCGGAAACCAAGTATTTATACACACACACTAACAACCATCAATTATAGCCATTTGCATGACTGCACTCTGTATATATCTGCTTGAGAACAAGTGAATGAATACATTCATAAACAATGGGCCAGAAACCCATTGCAAACACCCTCTGCCCTCTCACCTTCTTAGCTCAAATCAAAGACAAACACCCAAAAATCAGGAATAGATTTTATATTTCTCTTATGCACTTAGAAAGTTGCTTGAATAAAAAGCTTTGCATTAGCAAGCCCTTCCTGAAGGATGTAGTCTGATACTTAATGTCTGGCATTATTTATTTACTGCAGTCTAATGACTATTACTGAGTAATAGTAATAACCATTTACCTTACTTGAATTTTCTGTGTCTGTCCATTTCAGTTCTATGAATTTATCCCAGTCAGTCGTCCATTCCTAAATCCATCTGTAATATTACATCTGACTTTGCTGTAATATTACACCTGACTATGCAAAATCAATTCTAAATTCATCTGTAATATTCCATCTGAGTTTCAGCATCAGTTCGAAATCCCTCTGTAATATTCTGTCTGAGTTTGCAAAAACCAGTTTGGAGGGACTGGAACACAATTCCATCTGAGTTTGGAACACACACACACACACACACACACACACACACACACACACACACACACACACACACACACACACACAAAATGAAGGACATGGACTTCACCATAACAAAGTGATGATACAGCTGTTATTTCTTAAATATCAAATGACACATAAAAAATGTTTTAGTTTACTTTTAAGTAAATGTTGCTAGTTTCTGGCTAATTTTAATCATATAATGATTCTTTATGCTCTACTTTTTATTTTGTATATATAACCTAAGAAAACAATATATTTATTTATTTTACTTGTTTATTTATTTATATTTTAAATATAGAAGCTCATGGATCTGTTATTTTGAATAAAACTTTTTTTGTGATTCTTCTGTGGTTCCTGAGTCAAATTTTTGCTAAAGCTGGACTGGCTTGCTTTGGTTTAACTGAAGGACAAATTCACTCACTTGGGTTTTACTCTAAGTGCTTTATACTTTGGGTTTTACTCTAAGTGCCTTATACTTACATAAGCTGCAATGTACTCCACCTAATTTTACTTTAATTGCTATTTCATTGTTATAATATGTAGTCCATGTCATCAGTCTTTTGTATTGTTACTTTTCAGCTGACTGCCTTTGACCAGGGTTGTGGCTGTAAGGGATATTTGGACAAGCGCAATCACCTGGTTAACAAATGGAGAAATAAAAATAAATAATACTGTGTTAGTCACTTTTATGTATCGGTACATTTTCTGGTTAGCCCTGGAAGGTACAGGTTTTCCACTACAGAACACCAGCATAGCCAGGTAATTGCATCTACTCTATTTTTGCTTTACTGCTGGCAGTAATAGGTGGACTTACAATTTACTGTAATAAACATAAAAGTCTTCCACTAATACAGAGAGTACATTTTCATTTTTTTTTCTTTCTGGAGAGCTTTAACTACTAATCCCAATTGTATGCCCTCTTTCACATATCCACTTCCATGCTTTTTCTTTTTATGTACTATTTACATATACTTGGGCATGCTTTATACATGCTGCAGTAATTATTTCTTTTCAGCACAAACAATTATTACACAAACTCAGTTAATCAAAGGGTTTGAATAGCTGACATATAGCTAATGTCAGTTGCACTGTATTTGTATTGACAGAAACGCCCTTTTATTCTCAGGTGTAGTCATTCTTAATAACTGCAAAAATATTGAGTTTTTTACCAGTTTAATCCAAAGTACCTTACAACATGTATAATACAACTCGTGTTGACATTTCGAAACATCCAAGCAACAACATATGATAAAGGCTGGAATTTTACAATAATAAAACTATTTGAGATTGAATAAATGTACCCAGTATGTCAAAGTATGTCCAGTGCATTCATAGTGATGTTGAAACTGTAAAACATGACAGTGGAGTACCTTATTAGTATTAAACAGCGGTTCATTTTCACTAAGAATACTGATGTTTTGTGCCTAATCTATTACGCATCACTTTATTGTTGATTCAATAGCTAGGTAGCTTGTATTTCCATTACAACTGTACAGTATGCATTCTACAACAGTTCAGAAAAAAAAAACATTTTCAGCTTTCTATAAGACACACTGTATATAAACTGATCTACTTCAAAACACTGAATTACTATAACATTGAACCATAAAACACTGAAACTATAACATTGAAAATTCAGACCACTGAAAAGTTAGAACATCGAAATTACATAATGAAAATTTAAATCATTGTCTTATATCATCGAAAGTGTTACATGGTGTTAATTTTATGGTATAGTTGTAGTGTGTAGCAAATAAACATGGCAGATGGTATGTTTTATGTTTTGCAGTTTGAGTGCTCAGGTTTTATAGTAAAAGTTTATCAGATAAATTTATGAAGAGAAAGGTGTTTGGCTAGTGCATTATTTTTATTTTTATTACATATAAAAAAATAAATAAATAAAATAATGCACTAGCCAAACACCTTTCATAAAAGACACATACTTTTCAGATCCTGGATCGCATAGACATGGGTGATCTTGAAGGAGACATCCCGAATATTCTGGAGAAACATGAACTCATGTGGCAATTAAAGCTGAACTCTTTTAGGAAGCCTGGACTAAACTACTACTGTTCAAGTAAAAGTGTACTAGAACTTAGAAAATTGCCACATTGTTTACATGACTAATTTTATTTTATTTTATTTTATTCTATTCTACCAGTTGGTTTTAAATACTATTTTAAATCAGTTGTAATTTGTGTATATTTTGTTTCCATTATCATACATTTTTTTCTTATTATTTTTTCTTTTTCTGGTTCTCTTTTTTTCCACTTTATTCAAAATGATGTGTAATAACAATACTAACTAATTATACAATAATATTTTTATAGATAGTTTTTAGGGTTCTTGTAAACAGACTTGAAGTCTAGAAGGACGAAAGCGATCTTTGTTAACAATAGGTTATGAAAATAGAATAATATTTTTACAATTGATTTTTTACATGCAAAGTGTATATGTATATATTTATATATTTTTTTTGATTGCCAAATGGACTAAGGTTGATATAAAAAGAAAAAAAATATGTAACTCAAATTTTTCTTGCATGCGTCATTCACTATTGAAACTACCTAGAAATTGTTAAGGCTTGCTTATATATGCCTATTTGTATTCTTGTATGTATACATTCTTAGTGTTATGTGGAGCTTTTCTCACCAGACCTCTGCTGAAAATGGACCTGTGTCCAGTCAGAATTCCCCAGTTAACAAATGTAAAATAAAATAAGTAAAATAAATAAAATAAATAAAATTTCCAGCCATGTAGTATATTGTCTTGGATAAAACCACAGACTTAATAATCTGGTTAAATAAAAGGTACCACATCATTATAAATTTTATTTAAAGTATATAAGGGTTATATTATTATGACAGCTACTAAGTAGGGCAGGACCAGCTCGAATGTCACACTGATGGGGGAAGGGATGTGAATTTAACATGTGTACAAATAACACTTTGTTTTACAGCACAATAAACTACTCCCTTGCCTGATAAAATTGTGAGGAAACTATTACTCTATTTTTGTTTTACTTGGATCTCTTGTCTGTGTACTTAATAAAGGATTTTCAACTGGAAACAGAAAGCCTGCCTTGCTTGGGTTACTTTCGAATACTTAGTAATTCTGTACAATTATATATTTTTTTATTATTTTTTTTTACTTAAGACGAGTTTAGGTTTGGTACTTCTACTACTATTGTCTGATCTGATTAATATACAGTGATTAACTAGAGATATATGGACTGAAAATCTTTTTGGACCCACTATGCTTGTTTAGTGAGTTTATTTGAGACTTTGGGGATACCACAGAGATTACTTGGTTTTTGTTCTTTCTTTGAGAAAGATACATTATTGACGAAAAAGCCCACTTGAGCATGCATATGATTAAACTTAATGACTCATGTTAAAGGTTTTAGTAAGTGAATATTAACGGCTTCTTCATTAAAAAAAAATACAGTTCACTTTAGTGTTCGGAGAAGCCGTACACTGTCAATTCATTTGACTGTGAACAAGTGCGAGCATTTGCGAACATTTCTGCACTTCACAGTCAAAAATAAATCTTTCTTTAACATGTACATAAAGCAATCCAACATGGAACACAAGATTATTTAAAGAAGTTTGGATATTATTTAGTGATGACAGCGAAAGCTATCTTTAAATATTCATACTGTTATAGTTTATTTTAAAAGTCATTGAAGCTATTAATTGCTATAAGCAGTAAACAATAAATCATACCTGTGTAAATCATTCTAACCTGATGGGCAGGCAATGTCCACAGATTTGTTTGTGGTAAAGGCGACAGTAATGAAATGCTTGAAGAAACATACACACACTCACATATATTTCCTATATCCCTTCTTAACAACAAAAGGAGGGATTCTTAAAGTGGTATATACCACTTTTAAATAAAAGCAGGAAAACAGCTAGCGCTCTGAATATGAGAATTCATTGTATATTAAACTTTATATACTTCAAATAAGCAACTCTGTTGATTCCACAGATTATTATATTATATTGGAAGTGAGTTGTAACTACACATCAGTACAAATATGGAAACTTAAAAAAAATGAGAAAACTCAAAAACTCAAGTAACTTTTTAATAAGTTAATGCATAATAAATCACATGATCATCTGTAAACATGGGATTGAGTTTTTGTTTCGGTATATGGTACCTCTCAAGCTTTGTTTCTGAACTCACCAATTACTTTGTTATATACTGATAGGGATATACTGTTGGATTTATGGCAAACAGTAGCCATAGCATAGCAAAACATAATTTCTTCCTTTTTCCAGCAAATGCTCTGTCTGTTAACCATCCAGATTTAGGCTTCTAGAAACAGATTAGCTTTTCCTTCAGACAATGTCTAAACCTAGAAACTGTAACTTTGGTTATTGGCAGTCGGGAGTTTACACTGTCAGAATGACATGTCATTTGTAGTACATTTATGCTTTTATTCCACTTCCTGTCATAGTCTTTATAGATCACAAGTGGAATTCTCAACACTTTGTAAATATTCAAGTCTTTTTTGCCCAGTTTGCACTACTACAAATTTATACAACTTGTAGAAAAAGGAAAAAAAAAAAGAAGAAAACCCAGAATTTTTTGCTGAGTGGAATCACTTTACTCTCTGGCATTAACTGTTTTCTATAAGCACAATAATATAAGCTGGGAATAATATTGAATTAAATCATATAATATTCATTCAGTAGCAGCGATACATTGGCCTTGACTTAGATGACATTCAAAATTTCAAGGGTTTAATCAAATAATGAGACAATATGGAAATATTTAATGTAAGATAAATACATTGCTTAATAATTTGAATACAGTCTAATGGTTAATCTCTTATGGCTGTTTTTGGAATATGTCACACATGTTATTAATTAAGAACATATTAAATGTTCAGACAAAGCTTGCTTGAAAACCTGATGGTACAATAATTTCCCATCAACAAGGTATATTGACCAAATGGTAAAGCAAGTAAAGATGAAATATTTACAGTGATACCAACACCACTCTGATAATTATAATCACTGTAAAATAATGCAAACTTTTTTCATAGCTGTTAATTTATATACTGAAGAAATAACTCAAGGCAATGGCATTAATATTACAAATGGCTTATTAACTTGAATACAGAATGAGTAAAAAAAAACTTTTAAAACAAAATAAGAATTGTATTGAAGCCATCTTTGGGGAAAAAAGTTATATTCTAACATACACAATTAATTGAAGGCTAATTTGATAAAACTTGATTTATTATTGTATTATAAATATAACTCTAATTGACACTACATAGCATTATAAACACAAACAGTTGAATTATTTTATTTTACTTGCAAACAAATGGTATCACTCTACAACAGGATTAAAGTGATAATTGTGCACAATGTATATTGAGTTGTAAATTGGGAATGTTACTGACAATATATAACTATTGAAGTTTTTCTTTCTTTAATGTCACTCTATTATTCTCAACTATAGTATAGTTTTATTGTTTATATAATAATTCATTAATAGAGAAAATGTTTACTAGGCGTTATACAGTTGTCATACTGTTATACAACATATTATTTACTAGTTATACAGTTATAATTGTTAGCTGATATAGAAATGCTTGTTTATAGAATATAATGTTCTGAAGAAGCAATTTGCATTGTCTAAGTTCTGAGGTAAATAAAGATTATACTAATTATTGAGAGTTAAAAAATCACTTTTGGGAAGATGCAAATAAAACTCCACACTATATTTTATTTAATATTAGACACTTTAGTTTTTCTAATCCTTTAAACACTATATTTTTTATATGGAATCAACATATCTCCAGAGATTTCAAATGGGAGTTCGAAGAGGGGCAAATTTTCTTTATATTTGTTGGTGTTATGCGATAATCTGATAGAATGTTCTTTGTCTCAGATTAGAAGTGTTTAGCACTTCATGTTTGTTAAAGGGTCTTTTAAAATGTTTGATTATCTGGTTATTTGCATTTATTTTTAAATCATTTCTCATTTCTTTTTTGGCCTGAACATAGCTCAAATTTATATTTTCTAACAAAAAAAAACAGTCTTTCTACAACAAATAAAATCAGTAGAGATGTTACACTACCTCTATATTATAAAATAGCATTAAATTTAAATTGAATCATAATCACTTCATAAACACAAATTCAATAAATGGAATTAACCTTACTTTCTCTAAATACTAATGATTTAAATAATCTAAGGAAAAGATCAAATCTATTAAGATACCTACAATTAAACAAAGTTCAAGTTGTATTTCTTCAAGAATATCACTTCAAATTAAATGATAAATATATATGGAATCCTAATGAATATCTAAAATTATCTCATTCTTCATGTAAGAAAAACACCAGAGGAGTATTAATTCTTTGGAGGAAAAATGCTATCAATCCTCAAATTATTTATAATTACAAGGACAAAGAAGGACTTATAGCAATTGTAATACTGAAATTAAACAATAGAATCTGGACACTGGTAAATTTATATTGGATTCCCAGCATAGGGACAGGGACAGTTAAGAAGCATGTAGATCTTATCACCAAAGTATATAAGGGCAATCTGATAATAGGTGGAGATTGTAACTGTATTTTGGATAATTCGGAGACAACTAATAAAAAGAGCTTTTGTCTCAATTCCATAGGGAAAGCTCTCAAAAAATGGAGTGAAAGTATAAACCTTATAGATTCATATAGACATAAAGAAGATATCTCCTTATTATTTTCCCATCAAGATCATAGATTTGTAATCCAAACATGGATAGATAAAATCTACATATCTCAGGAATTAAGTATGAAAATACTTAACTTCTCCATAATACCATGCCCCTTTTCTGATCACAACTCATTAATTCTTAAAATACAAGCAGAATATACAAGATGAACTTATTCAACAAGAATACCGGCTTATATTATGAAAATAAAACAATTCAAACCTTGGTTAGACTCAGAAATACATTTTTTTTTCTAGAAACAAATTACTCTGAAGAAACAAGTATAGTAATCTTATGGGACACTTTGAAGGCGTACTTATATGGGAAAGCTCTTACATGGTTCAAAAATAAAACAAAAGAATGGGAATCAGAACTACATAATATACAAAAGCAAATAATATAAATTAATAACAATGAATTAAGAAATTCATCCACTAAAAAAAGGCAATTGAGGAACTAAATAAAAATACAATGAAAGTCTAACCCATAAAACTAATCTAGCAATAGAAAATGAAAAACTTAATTCATACTCTGCCTCTCCCAAACACATGCATAATTTAGCTGTGAGAATTAGAAGACAAACTGTTGAAAATAATATCACAAATATTCACAAAGGGTAAAAAAAAAAAAAATGTATCAGATATAAGTGACATTCTTGATGCTTTTAAATATCACTATACTGAACATTATAGAGTTGATAAATCTCATCTAAACTTCTTAGATTTAGATCTAACTTTTCCCAAAATAAAAGCAATACCAGAAAAATTAAAAATAGATACTCAAAAACAAATCTTTCATAAAGAAATTATTGAAAAAATTAAGGAAAGTAAAAGCAATAAAGCTCCAATAACTGATGGAATAATAATTGAATTATATAAAATACTCCCATCATCAGCAATACCCATCTTTCATAAAGCATTAAATGAAATATATACACAAAATATAATACCTCCTTCATGGAGATATTCATTGATTATACCCATTATAAAGGATAACAAGGACCCTAAACTATGTAATTCCTACCGACCATTACGTAACAATGATTACAAAATCTTTATGTCCATTTTGGTGAATAGAATTAAAAAATCTTTAATAAACATTATAAATGAAGATCAAACAGGATTCATATACAATAGACACACTCATGGTAACATTCAAAGAATTTTAACACTAATAGACTTTTTAAATAGAGATAATCAAGAAGCCCTTATAGCTACACTAGACATAGAAAAAGCCTTTGATGCACTTAAATTGGAATATCTTTTCAAAGCCCTAGAACTTTATAAATTCCTCCTCCACTTCATTTCATTGATAAAAAATATTTATAAAAATAATCTTGCCCTTGTAAAACTTGGGCCATTTACCTCAGAAGCCATTAAAATAACTAAGGGTACAAAACAAGGTTGCCTAATGTCTCCAATTCTATTTGCATTGGCTATAGAATTATTTGCATCCTTAATACGCAATAACCCTAAAATAAAAGGCATTGATATATATGGCCAACTTAACTCCAAAATTATGTTATTCGCTGATGATGTTCTACTCACTTTATCTGTTATGGAAGAATCTTTACAAGAATTAGATAAGCTAGTGGGAATTTTTACCTTATCTCAGGTCTTTGTTTTAACAAAATAAAGTCTAATTATATGTTATTGAATAAGAAAGATGACTTTCTATTCTGTTGCTAAATGCAGGAATGCATCTGTTGATAATCACCTATTACTACCTCTAGTTATGCAAGTTTGACCTGCTTACCCCAAGCACACAGACTTTTCTTAATGTACTCCTACTAAAACCTTTTGTTCCTTTTCTCTCAGATACCATGTGACTTCTAATCCATCTATCTACTAGATACACAACATATATCCACCACTGCTACATAAAACTATTGTACTGTTTTTCCCAATATGGTAATACTCTCAATCTCTCAATGTACTGCAGATTTACGTACTGCCAGTAATTGTAAAATTCTGCCAACAATATACTGAAGTGACTCTGAAACAAACTTGCATATAGTCCTAATAACAATTTATTTATTTTTATTTATTTATTTTACATTTGTTGACCGGGCTAGTCTAGCTGGATACATGTCCATTTTCAGTAGAGGCCCGGGGAGAAAAGCTCCACAAAAGGACAACAGATATTATGCTTGTTATACAAAAGAATAAAATGTACAAGTAATTACACTGTTAGGAAAAAAGAAATATATATGTAAAAAAAAAAAATATATATATATATATATATATATATATATATATATATATAAATATTTTTTTTTCCTCTCTCTCACATTATTAGTAAAATTGGAAAAACAACAGCGCTAAAGAAAGTTAGTTAAGATTAGACAGTGAGGAAGATGGAAAAGGAGAAAAAAGTTAATATATGACATTGTACTGCTTATTAACCAAATACCAAAAATATAAAACTCTGCCTACCACATGCTGAAATGAACTATCAAAATGTATATCTCTGCCTACCACATGATGGAATGAGTCTATAATAAACCTGTATATTGTACTGTTAAAATGAAGTTGATATTTGACTAATGGATGCTGGAATGTATTGTATTACTATTGCATGCTGACTGTATTAGATGTAATAAAATCCTAACCTGTACTGTATCTGGAGCTTTTCTCCCCGGGCCTCCACTGAAAAAGGACCTGTGTCCAGTCGGACATTCCCGGTTAACAAAAGTAAAATAAAATAAATAAATAAATAAATATTAAATACAAACCATATAATTGGTAAGCAGGTATCCACTATAAATTAATTAGGAATAACTTTATATGAAAATATGGACTCAACCTTAGCTACAAATTATAATAATATTGTAAATAATATAAAAGCACAGACAGCAAAATGGAACACAATGTATCTAAAATTTGAAGATAGACTACAATTAATAAAAATGATTCTTCTTCCAAAAATAAATTACCTAGCACAAGCTATTCCCATGATTCCAAATAAAAAGTTTTTTAAAAGAGATAAATAAAATCCTCTTAAATTTTCTCTGGTTTCCAAAAAGGAATAGGATAGCTGTCTCTCATCACATTAGGCCTTGGGAATTGGGAGGAATTAATTTTCCAGATATAGAGACATATATTAAATCCTTTATCTTTAGAATAATCATAAATTGGATAGCTCCAAATTTCTCTTCCTCCTGGAAATCTATGCATACTATTATTTTTTAAAAGAAAACAATTTAACAACAAATCTTATGCTAAATGATCAAAATAATAAACATTGGCATATATTGTGTCAACTTTCAGTATGATATAACAAAACCTACTAATTTGAACTACATAAATGACATATATAATTTATTCAGAAGATTCATTAATACAAATACAGATATAAAATTATAGATAGAGTTACTAATGCCTTTCAGTGCCACGAAAATTTCTTTAATAAGATTCATAAAAATACTCTTACTAATTGAAAAGCAAAAATTTTTACTTGTTGCCAACATTGTATAAAGAATCAAACAGTATTAAATAGTCAACAAATAATAAATATATGTGATATCTCAAGTACAGATTGGCTGGTACTTCAAAGTATATTATCATACGCACAAGATCTATGTAGAATAATTAACAATTAATCTTTTAATACCAAACCTAAACTCATAAATTACATACATGAAGTCATATATAGTAATTATAATTGGACAAACCAAACATCAAAAATATACAAAATCTTAATGAATTATAAAGCTAAACCTAATCAAAATTATTGGAAATTCATTACAAGAGGGCACTCCATAAATCTTTCAAGTGAAAGTAAAGTTAATTTGATGTATTCCATTAAAATGACTTCCAATCTACAAATATGGAACATTTTCACATGGAAATTTCTGCACAGATCATTTTTCACACCCAATAAAGTAGCTAAAATAAATTCATCCAATGAGGTTATTTGTTGGAGATGTTCATTAAAATGTGAAGCAGACTGGTCTCATATTATATATGATTGTATAAACATTAAAAAATATTGGGGACAAATCAGTAATTTTCTTCAAGCTAGTATTACAGATTCCTTTGCTTTAACTAAATCTTTAATTTTTTTGAATGTCAATGACAAATCAGAAATGAATGAAAAAGATTTATATCTTCTTTGGACTATACTTGCAGTAGCAAGGAAATGTATCAGAAGAAAATAGAAATCTTCTTCTGAACCCACCTTAGAAGAATTCTTGAGTCTAATGAAAGAAATGGCACGACTGGAAATTAAAGTCAAGGAACTGAAAATCATCCCTAAAAAACAGAACAACAATCCTTGGGAGAAAATTTTGTCTCTCATTGAAACATTAAAAATGGATATAGACTCTTAATGTGTAACTTAAATATTTTCTCAGATTAGCTTTCTCACTTTATTCAGGCCACTTGTAAATACTATATATAGTTTATTATAACATCTTATTTATTTAGATAATTGTATTTATAACTAATGTTACATTTGGAAATCAATAAAAATTTTTGAGAGAATGTACACACACACACACACACACACACACACACACACACACACATATATATATATATATATATATATATATAATATATATATATATATATATATATATATATATACATACAGACAAAATTAAACATGTTTCTGACTTAGCTTGGATAGCCATTTTTAAAATATCTACACTGTGATGATTTATGATAGCTCATGCAGATGGCAGAAGTAAAAATATTTGTTATATAAGAGTTTCTAACAAGAGCACGGAATGAGCTATTCAAGCTGAAACCATTTCAGAGAAGGTGGGGGTGGGGGAATGAGTAGGTAACAAAACCGTTTTAATGACCTCAGTGTATAATGATAGGTGACTGTTTTTAGATTTTAACTTTGAGGTGACCAATTAGTTAACAAATACATTAACATTAAATTTAATTATCAGACACTCATTATGCTACTTTTTGCCGTACATGAACAACTATGGTAGTCAATTTCCTTTTCTTTTATTACCAGTCAGTGTAATAAAGTGCCAAATTATGGAAACACATTTTAGTCCACTGGTGACAAACACCAGTGAAGCATCTAAATAAGAAAAATGCCATAAACACATCCAGTCTGAAACCATGATTTAACCTACCACCTTGTTTACGACTCTGGACAGAAAAAAAAAACAATTTGTGACTTGAGTTTGCAAACATATATGTCACACAGCAAACTGTAATTTAAGATATATGGAAAAAAACAGACTATGAACACAACAATCAAAATGTTTGTTTTCTTTTACTAATTTCTGTTCTTCTGTCATATGTCTGGAAATATGAGAATGAAAGTCTCAAACAATTTACTGATTGATTTTATTTTGAATTTGTTAACAGGGGTAGAAGACTGATCCCTTCGGACCCATTTCAGTCTCAGATCAGGGAAAACACAATAGTTACATGACATTATATACATAGTGAAGTATAAAATTCAGTATATATACCTACATATATTATATACAAAGTGAATATCACAGTTGATGTAACGGAATAAAGGCAATAGATAAATGACATTATATACAGAGTAAGTGAAAAAGCACAATATATACATGCATTATACAGAGAGCGGAAATCAGAGATGACATGCTGAAAGAATCATAATCAAAAACAGAATCAGAGCAAGGTATGTAGATGGAAGAAGGGAATAAGTTAAGTTATATTACCAGAGGAATAGCTGTCACATTTTCCTAAAGTCTTGAAATGTGCTTTCATTCGTGAACAGAAAATGGGGTAAGCAGAATAATCTTTAAGAAAAGAAGAGAGAAGTTCCCACAGTTTATGACTGAGGACTGAGAAAACATGGTCTGTGGAGTGAACCCTAGATTGGGGAGTTTGAAGGAGCAACCGTGAGTGGTTAAGATTTCTAAGGTTGCACGTTGGTGCATCTCTGAATAGTCTGGAAGCTAATTGGGGGAAGGTGTTATTTTTGATAAGTTTAAATACTTGAGTGGCAAATAGAAAGTCAGCATGTTAATTCACAGTTAGCCAGCTGGTTTTGCAGTGGTGTTCATTTCTTAGGGAGAGAATGATAACTCTGCAAATGGCAATTTATCAAGTAAAAGAAGGTAGCAGAGACTTGTACTGCCCATGATGGCTTTGCGTAGAATGAAAATAATGCCTATTGAAAGAGCATTTGGGTGTTAGGTCTAGATTAGGGGTTAGTTTGTGATTTGACTCTACAAGTGCATAAGCCATTGCAGTCATAACAGAAAGTCTTGTGGAGTGAAACAAAATGTTAATCCAAAAAAAAAAATGCATTCTGTTGCTAGGGCAAAATCCAGACTGAGGAAACAAAATAATTTTCTTCTCCTCTGTCTTATAAGATTACAAAAAAAAGCAACAAGTAGGGTTGCCACTTTTTCATAGGTTCACAGGTGTGTACTAGCCAAAGGCCCTGGAGCCTTTACAAGCCTAGCCCATAGAAGTGCCCTGGCATCATGCTGGCATTAGTTAACAATGCCTCTATCAAGTAGAGCCACTGGAGTGATCCCTGGGGTACACTTTCTATTTCCCATCCACTCAAGATTTCTCTTGAAAAGAGCCAGTGAGGTGCTCTGTTTGACATGTATGGGAAGTCTGTTCCAGAGCATGGGCAGTCTCTGGGTTATGAACCTGTCTCCCCAGCATGTTCTGTTGTTTGTGGTAATAAAGTTGAGGTCCCTGGAGTGTGTGGTGCAGAGGGATTGGGATTTCCTTAGTTGTAACATTTCTAACTGGGCTGGGTCAGAAATGGGGTTGTATGTCAAGCAGAGATCACCTCTTAACAGATGATATGAGACAGAGAAAAGCTGGAGTTTTTTTAGTCTGTCCATGTAGGGCATGTGTTTAAGGCCTAAGATCCGCTTCATGAGGTACTTTTGTAGCCTTTCCAGCTGTTGCAGGTGTTTTGTGAGGTATATGCCAAATGGGGCATTATACTCGATGATTGGACTAACAAGGAAAGAGTAGAGAGAGATGATGACTTCTTTCTTCCTAGATTCAAAACCCTTGTTAATGAGATGTGTCACATAGAAGGACTTTCTGATCACAGTGGCAATGTGGTGATCAGAGGACAGGTTGCCGTCAACCTGTGTCCCCAGATCTCTTATAACACCTTAAATGCCCAAAGTGGGACTTTTTTGTAGAAACTTGAGATCTTGCAGGACAAAACATGCCTACGGCTAGTGCAAAGGACAGAACTTCACTTTTTTGTTAAAATAAAAGCTTACTCTTGTAGCATATGAGTTGTTTATGCTATTTCATATAATATTTAGGTGTTTCACATACAAAATAACTGTTCTATGCAACTATTAAAGAAAACTTGGGAAATCTTTTTTTTATCCTAAAATCTCAGGATATTTGCCATTTGTAATTTTTTTAAGCAGGACACAACTGCCAAAAGTGGGACTGTCCCTTACAAAGAGAAACAGATGGTAACCCTAACAACAAGTGACTATAATGGTGAAACTGTATTAAGGATCAAGCAATGTGTGACTTGTATAAGCTGCTGACATTAGTTTTAATTCAGTTTTTTTGCAGTCCAGGAGAAAGATAATTTGACGCACTGTTGCTTCATATACTTTTAGCACCTTCCTTTTATATGGACACTACTATACCATCCTGCTACAAATCTGACATTGCTTTAGTTTTGTAATTAGTCATTCATGATATATACAGTCTTCCAACCCTATACTTATGTATAGTTTATCAAAATCCATTATAAGGTCGGGGCCCTACTATTTCTTACTTTTAAACTATTTTTACTTTTGCAATAGCCATGACTCAAGCATAACATGCTTTTACTTCTCCACTGCCTCTGAATGGATATATAGTGGTGATGCCTTCCCAATCATATAAACTCATAAGTAAATTTTAAGCAATATTAAAAAACTGCTTCAAAATTGATACCTACTTGTTGATGACTGTCTGGATCCACAAATTAAGAAATGGTCCCCTGGAACTATAAAGATTACAAATGTGTTACATCCCTGAAATGCCAACGTCAGTGAAAATATGAGATCAATAATGATAAAGCAGTCATCATTGCCCAGGTCATAGTTGAAAAGGGTAATTATTTGTCTAGTCCACCTACCCAGTTAGATGGATAGTTAGACAGGTAAGTAGATAGATAGATAGATAAATTAAAATTACCAGAGCTGAATCTTTTGAATTTGTTTTTGGCTGTATTTAAGACTTTTAGCTTATCAGCTGAGATGGTGTAGGCATAGTAGGATATAAAATGTAACTTCTTCCATGGTAAAACCCAATTGGAAAAGAATTCTGTCCTGTGCTGGAAGTCATATTTAGAATTATTTTCTAGTCACTGTGTGATTTAACAGGAAAATGGTAGAATGAACAGGAGGAACGATGACTACAATGTCCTCCCCTCAGATGGTACTTAAAGTGTATGTAATCCCCAGTGTTCTGAGAACTAGATGGCTAGACAAAAGGGCTCTTTGGTTTCTATAAAATAAATACATTTTATTGATGAAATAATCCATTGATTTCTAATGATGACGTGGTGACAGCAGCTGTAATCATGCTAAGGTTTAGGACAAAAGATAAAGCTCACTAATGTCTGTATGGGCCATTTTATTACAGGGATATTTTTAGTAAAATGCCTAGTCTATTGTAATTAGGTTGACTGTAAACAAAAATTCTATGGAAACAAAGAAAAAAACGGGACACGTGAATTGCACAAAAGTAGTACTGGCAATAGAAGAAAAAAAATTGAATTTGAGGAGACCATAGTATTCCGCATAAGTTAAAAATACTGCTATATTCAGGCTTTAATGCAATCTTTTTTTCCTGCAGTAAGAATATAGAATGCTGTGCTTCCAAACTCAGCAAGTAGATGACACTCTAAATAACAGAGCTGCAAACATTTTTCTAATGAAAGGTGATGTGCATTTGGGCAGTTCTCAAATGTAATGACTGTAAGTTATAGACATGATAATGCTCTTTTCACATGACCTTGATGAACAAAATAACATCGTTGGTGAAACTCCATAGTACAAAAAATTAGTAACACTTTGGACTTCTCTAAGCAAAAGAAAAACAGAGATATAAATAACATAAAAAATAAGCTTATTACTTCATGCAGATTGTTTAGATTTATTTGCAGACTTTGGCTAGTAACAGTAAAGTGCCTGAAACAGTAATTTATTTTTGTTATGGGATAGGTGATGTACTAGTGAAAAGAATATGTGGGGGAGACATAACAGAAACACTCTAATAAGATAAATACAAGCAACGTTATAAAAAAAAGTACAAAATTAACTGTTGTGAAGTAACTCACTGTATTCAATAATTGTTTGATAAGCAAGCCATACATGTTTTGATTTGAGGATTTAAAGGTAATTATTTAATATTGATTATTTTAATTTACATAGCAGACATTTTCTAAATGAAAATCTGTTGAATTACTTTTATTGGAAAACTATGGGGGAATATGGTGGTTGTAGTTTTTCATGTTACTGTATCTAAAGTCAACTGTGTTTAGTGTGTCTGTGTGAGTAATGTTAGATTTATTATGGCTGCATTGATCTGCATTTGCATTTTTGGATTTTAAGTAGCTATCATTGTATAATAAAAAAATAATGAATTCCTTGTCTCTGATAAACCTGATATACTCTTACTCATCAAAACTTACAGTGCAACTTTAAATTCATCAAGTGCAGAACTTGTCCATAACTTGATTTTCTGGTGGTATTCCACACCTCTCAGTTTCTTAACTATGGTGAGAAGGTACCACAACAGGTGTTCTACTTCTGTGATAACAGATATATCTTCACATCTGAGATTATTTACTCAAGGAATAATCCCCCCCCATTTCTAGCTCTGAGAAGAGCTACTCAAGAAAAGCCCCCAACACCATCCCCAAGGCTATATAACAGTTTCTTAGTTACTGATAATAATCTGATCATAGCCTTTTTCAGCAAATATGACACAAATGGTAGATGGTGTCTCTTAACTAGCACACATCCACAACAAAAAAGTAACACTATTTTTGAATGTTTATGGTCCCTGCTCCAGCCAACAATTCTTTATATATGAAAGTTATAACTTACTCCTAAATTTTCTCAGACATTCCATCATCATAGGGGGTGACTAGAATTGTCTAACTGACCCACTAAGAGACAGCTCTAACAAAAACAAAAAACAACCAGCTCAAATTACTTCTGCCCTAAATGACCTCATACAAAATCTTAATCTTGTCGACCCCTATTTAACTATAGAGCATGACAAATCAATGAACAAATACACTTTCTTTTCCTCTCCACATAAAGTCTGGTATAGAATAGATTATTTCCAGATCTCCTCCAATCTTTCCAAGCAATGTCAAAAGTATGAGATTAACACAAGAATAATTTCAGATCACTCTAGAATCACATTAACAATTAACAACCTGTCAAACTTCTCAATACGGTGGGCCTTATAACTGGTACTTAAATAATAACATTTTAAGTCAAAAGGAGGTAGTGGAGGAGATAGGAAGAATAATATCTCAACTAGAACAGGACACATCGCAAACCCAAATTCCATTAGATAGACAATGAGCAGCCACTAAGACAGTATTAAGAGGAATCTTAATCCAGAAAGTGTCAATATACAAAAAGCAAGAGCTTGAAACGCAATACAACAACATTGAACAACAACTCCAATCTCAATACTCACAAGAACTAGATAGAAAGCTATATGAAATCAAAAAAGAATTATACTCAATACAACTACATAAACACTCATTAAACAAGTTAAAACTCCTTTATAAATACTCTGAATGGGCCCAAACACCTTCTAAAGCTCTAGCAAATATGATAAATATAAAACCCCCCTCCAAAATATACCAGAAATACATTATAAAGAGAGAACTTTATACAATAAAGCTGATATAATTAATTCTTTCTGGGATATATATATATAACAACATTTACAACCCTGCAAAACAACATCATATATCTGACATGCAAGAGAGTTTCTTAAACAACTTAAAATTTCCAAGTCTTGATGATGAACAATATAACTTATTAGATAGTCCCCTATCAACTAGCAAAATCAAAATATCAATCAAAAAACTAAAGATCAATAAATCCATAGGCCCTGATGGATTCACGGCAATGTTTTTAAAAAGATTAAGTCACATACTAGCACCAACTGTGTTGAGACTTTATAATCACATCATAAATCATGGGTTCTCTTCCAAATATTTAAACAATTCAAAGACAATGTTAATACTAAAGCCAAACTCTGACAAACACAACCCTCTCAACTACAGGCCTATAGCTCTCATCAACCTTGACATCAAAAGTTTGACTTCACAATTGGCAAATATATTACAAAAAACCCTTGATAAAATTATCTCCCCAGAACAACTAGGTTTTATGAAAAAAGACAATTATGTGACAACACTTGCACGTTAGAGACCTTACTTACCCTCTTATCAAAAGATAAGCACCCAAGATACACACTTACAATAGATGCCACAAAAGCTTTTGATAATGTAGACTTGGATTTCTTCTTCTTAAGAATGTCACAGTCTAATTTCCCTCCATCATTTATAAAACCATTAAAATGATTTACAATAATGCCACCACCACACTCTGCATCAACAAGACGTACTCCCAACCCATCAAAATAACAAACGGCACCCGTCAAGACTGTCCCCGTCACCATTCTTGTTTAATATATACTTAGAACCGCTATTATGCCACATTACCCAAAACACCTACCACTACCTCCCCAATATCTATAACACAATTGTATAATACGCAGCTTTTGCTGATGACCTAAACATATATTTTGAACTCCCTAACATGGATTTACACAAAATAATATCTTCAATCGTACAATTCTCCAAGATAGCAAACTACAACATGAACCCCCAAAAATCTTCTATCTTTCCTCTAAATCCACTTAATCATAACACATCTTCAGTTGGCATCAATTACACACTAAAATTCCTAGGTATAAACTTTTCACATACCTACAAAGAAATGTACAAATCAAATCTCCAAAAAACATGGGAAAAAATCAAACAGGACATCTTAAGATGGGAAAATATAAACCTATCCCTCATGTCTAAATCAGCCATCATTAAAAGGAATATTCTTCCTAAAATACTATTCCAACTAAACTCTATCAGTCTAAAAATCCCTAAAAAAATTTTCAAATCAATGGAAAAGGCCCTCGCTAAATTCCTATGAATCCCTAAAACAACAAGAATATGTTACCAAAAACTCACAATACCAAATGTAAAAGGAGGATTGGGACTCCCAGATTTTAATTTGTACTATCTTATTATAAAAGCAAACCAGTTAAGTCAAATATCAGAATATAATAGAATCAAAAAGTTTTGGTCCTCAACATGGGTTAAAATATGGTCCAATCTAATACATTCCTTAAATATAAGCCCCAAAGCTACTCCCTTTCTTAACCCCAATCACAAACTTTTTAGCAAATTACATCCAGTAATCAAAAATGAAATAACTGCTTTTTAGACTTTATTTACATTAATTTTATTTATTTATTTTATTTTATTTTACATTTGTTAACTGGGCTAGTCCAGCTGGATATATTTCCATTTTCAGTGGAGGCCCGGGGAGAAAGGCTCCAGTAGTAACACAGAGATAATATAACACTTAAAAATAACCAGTGCAAATTATACAAAGAAAGGATATTAAGAATACTTAGTCATGAGTATTAATGAGAGGAAAAACTGACATTAATGTCCTATAGACATACAGAATTAGCTAGTCACTGTGCAGTAATGATATCTGAGATAAGATCCAGTACATTTCAGAGGAATTACATTACTAACATAGGTAGTTTAATTTACTAGAGATAAATACTACTTCTGGAGGGGTGAAGTAGTAAAGATTGGTATGAGGTACAGAGATGGTACAGAGAATAGCAGTAGAGAGAGCAGAGGAATTAGTCAGGGTTACAACAGGGAAATACCCAGTGAGTTTTAAGATGTTTTTGAACCTTTGTTTAAAGAGTTGCATGGAGGGTTGTAAAGTTAGATCTGGTGGCAGAAGATTCCAATTTTTTCCTGCAGTATTGGAGAACAAGGAGTCCCCTGCTAAGTTGTTTGACTTGCTTGTGCTAGCAAGAAGTTTACTAGAGGATCGTAAGGAGTTGAGATTCCTATAGGGAGTAATTAGGTCAGAAAGTATAGGGGTGTTGTTAGGCTGGTAAAATATTTTATGAACAATGGTAAATTGGGATAGTATCAAAATGTTGTTTAATTCTAACCAGTCTAGTTGTCGTAGGTTCTGACAATGGTGTGTTCTAAAAGGGTTTCCAGTGGCAAATCTGGCTATATTATTATAGGAGTTAGCTAGCTTGACCAGATTACTTTTTTAGGTTAGTATATATGGGTGAAGCATATAGAAGAGTTGAGATTAAATGGGAGTGGGCAATTGTAGTTTGGGATGCTGGGGTTAAGAAGGGTTTTATTCTATATAAGGAGCCCATCTTTCTAATTACTGCTTTAATGGTGTTCTTAATATGGTTATCAAAGGTGAGGTTGTTATCAATTGTGATACCTAGCAGTTTGGTGGTAGAGTCTGGGGCTATAATGGTGTCATTGTTGGATTTAATTGTAAAGTTTATGGGGGAGGACTTATGGAAGATGTGAAGAGTAAGAGTTTGGTCTTTTTGGCATTCAAAATGAGACAATGTTTCAAGAACCAAGTCTCTACTGTCCTGAAAACTTTTTGGGTTAGGGAATGTAGTTCAGATGTGGAGTTGGCAGAACAGATGAGTGTAGAATTGTCTGCATATTGTATGCAGGTGGCTTGAGGGATTGCTGAGTGGAGGTCATTGATGAACAAAGAGAAGAGAAGAGGTCCTAGAATAGAGCCCTGAGGAACCCCAAGGGAGACGGGCAGGTGGGAAGATAGCTTGTTTTCCCAGAGAACTGCTTGTTGCCTGTTGTTAAGGTAGGACTTGAACCAGCAGATAGCCTTGGTGTCTAGAGAGAGGGATTCAAGGGTATTTATGAGTAAGGGGTGGTTTACCATGTCAAAAGCTTTTGATAGGTCAATAAAGAGTGCTGAAGTGAGGCAATTGTTATTACGGTTGTGGTTGATAAAGTTGGTGAACGAAAGGAAAGCTGTGGTGGTGCTATGAAATGGTCTAAAACCATGTTGGCAGTTAGCTAAAATGTTGTGTTTGGTTGAGTGGTTCATTAGCTGATGGTGAATACATTTTTCCATAACCTTTGCTAAGGGAGATAAGAGAGCTATGGGCCTGTAATTGGAAAAATCATTAGAGTTACCACTGTTATGTAAGGAGGTTATGTGGGAGATTTTCCAGATGTCTGGGATGATTCCCTCAGTTAGAGTTCTACTGATAAGGATGGAAATAGGGTAGGCAACTGATTTAGCTGCTTTTTGCAGGTATTCTGAGGGTAATTGGTCTGCAGAGGGAGTACATGGCTTGAGCTTTTGGATGATTTTTTGGATGTAAGAAATAGGGATGGGTTGTAGTTGGAAGGTTGGAAGAGTACCAGGTAAAGAGATAGGGAGACTAGAATTGTCTGTGGATAGTTGATGGGCTAGGGATTGTATGGTGTCAGTAAAGAAGGAATTGAGGGCATTGGCAGTTTCCTGTGGAGTATTATTATCAGCTCCTTGTGGAGTTGGTGTGCTAGAGTGGCCAGGGTGAAGGAGTGTATTAATCCCTGACCAAAACGTTTGAGGATTGTTATGGTAAGTTTGCTGGAGTTTACAATAGTAGTTCTTTTTATCTGTGAGTATGGCTTTTTTGTGATATTTCTCAGCTTTCTAAATTTTTCTTGCTCAGGGATAGATCTGGTAGCTCTCCATTTAGCCCAAGATTTATTCCTAAGCAATATCTTTTGCCTAGTGTCTTTTGACAGCCAGGGGGCTGTTTTAGACTTCATTCTAATAGACCGTTTGGGTGCATGTTCATCTAGGATTGTTAAGAATTTTAAGTTAAAATATTTAACAGCCTCTTCAAGTGGGAGAGAATTTAGAGGGTTCCAGTTACAGGCATTATGTTCCGTTTGGAAGCATTCAGAGTTAAAATGTTTATTGGACCGTGCGATCCTGTACCTGGGTGAGTTGGGAATGTCTTTCTTTTGTCTTATAATGTAAGTTAAAGTATGGTCACTTACATCATCTGGCAAAGTTCCTACTTTATAAGTTTGTTGTTGTCTGTTAATAAGTATCCAATCTAAGATACTCTCTTTTTTGTTTGGTTTGTTAATTTTTGTAGTGGTGGTAATAGTTTGACTGAATCCATGAAGATTAATATGTGAGGAAGGGTTGTCAGTATTGACACACTTCCAGTCTGTATTGAAGTCACCTAGTATAATTGTTTCTTGTGGGAGATTAGTAGATACCCAGCTGAGAATATCCTCTGTTGTGGTGGTGTTATTACCAGGAGGTAGGTAGATGCAGATGATGTTTAGGGATTTACTAGTATTGAGCTGAAGCCTAGAGATAAGGACTTCTGCATTACTATCTTGGGGGGGGGGGGCAAAGGATAATGAGGAAATTTGTAATCCAGTTTTAAATAGGAGGGCTACACCTCCACCCTTACGTTTTGTCTGGTCAAGTCTCAATATATTATAACCTGGGGGAGTTATTTCAATGTCCTTAGTTCCTGGTTTTAACCAAGTTTCTGTAAGACAGAAGATATCAAAGGAATGAATATCAAGAAGGGCATGGAGATGGGCAACTTTATCGTTGATACTGCGGATATTATGATGTTCTATTACTAAGGAGTTGGAGAGACTGATCAAGGTAGGTAGGGTGGAGAGAGTGTTGCTGTGAGATGTTAGTGTGGAAACATTGGTTGGGCCTGGGTTGGGGTGGATGTCACCATCTTTTAAGGTTGGAGCTTTTAGTGTATAGACTGGTTTATAAATGTAGTGAGTTGGGTACTTTAATTTCCTTACAATGGAGTTATGGAATTTGATATGTGTGAGGCGATGGTATTTGGATAGTAGGTAGCAAGGAGTGGATGTTATATATAATTGAAAGTGTGAAGGGGTAGAAATATGAATAGCTGTTTGTTTTGGAGAGTAGTTGAAATGGAAGTATTTCACCTTTTCAATGGAGGTGAGTAGATAGGTGGAAGTGAGGACTGGTAAAAGTGTGACTATGAGTACTAACTTAGCTTGGATAGTTGTATTTGTTGTAGGCATATTGTTAAGATTACTTGTACAGATGCAATAAGTTTGCTGGTACACTTTAAAAAGATTGGGCAGAGATAAGAGACAGTAGAAGAGATAGTGGGTAGAATCTAGAGGGAAGAGTTAAAAGGGAAAAAGAGAGGGAAAGATAGTTAGGGAGAAGGTTCTAGATCAAGATGAGCTAAGAAGATAGGTAATTGAAGAGGGGTGTGGCTAGGTTAACCAGATTGGTTGGAGTAGTGGATAGGTTGGGTTGTGGGGAAGGTGTGGTTTAGGAAGTATAAGGTTAGGACCACTGGGGGTGGGTGAGAATTGGGGGTAGGGTATGGGGAGTGGAGTAAGCCCGCAGGGCAAACAGAGCGGGGAAACACCAAGAGGGAAATGCTAGACTAGAAAAACAATCAGTCTCTGAGACACAGGGTAAGTCTCTTAGTATTGTATAAGGCAGTATTGCTATGTGTGAAAGAGTAGGTAAGTAGTGGGAAATAATGTAGGTTGGAAAGGGAAGGGGAAACAAGTCTACTGGTAATGGTACACCTAAGGAGAATAAGGAAAGCAAAACATCTGGAGCGATCTACATCTATCAGTCTACAGAATTCACTAAGTTTGCTACAACCCATATACATGAACCTGAATATAAAATTAAATAACAAAATGATTGATCTCAAATCATTCCCACTAATTAAAGATCTAGCAGTATGGCATATCTTACAGCATAAAGAATCAACGCTTGAAAACATAAGATCATAACTAAAAACATCAGGTAGTTACAACCCTATTCTTAGACAAATGATATCACTAATTAAGATGAAATACCCTAACTACGAAACAGATATACAAAATATAGAAACAACCCAAAATATAATCAAATCACTAGCTGCAAAGGAGAAAATCATCTCAAAGTCCTACAAATTAATAAGTGAGATTAAAGTCTGCATTATTATACTCAAAATACTGGGAAGACATTAATAAAACTATCACAACAGCACAAAAACAAGAATCTATTACAAACACTTTAAAACTAACCCATTTCAAAATACCTAATTTACACACAAATAATGATTAATAATAATGCATACTATACTCCAGCTGTCCTTAAAAAATTCAGCTATTAAAAAAGAATCACTGTGTCCCTTTTGCTCCTGAGAAAACGTTAATATCCTCCATATTTTTTGGAGTTGAAAAAATATCTTCAAGCACTGTTGTTCCCTACAAGAAAACCACATTTTCCTGGGAAACAATGATTCTACACATAATCCCTAGTTCAATCAATGGAATTTGTAAACATATTTTAATTACATTGTGTGCCCTGCTTAAATTCTATATAACTAAAAATTGGGTAAACAATAACACAATCTCATGGGTAAACTTTAAAGACGTGGCAATTAAGTATATTACCTCCCACAAATTAGCTACTAAAAGAACAAAAAAAGAACATATTTTCAAACATATTGGAACTCCCTACTAGACACAATCCTAGCAAGCAAAAAAAATCCCTAATTTAAAACCAATTTTGATAGACCAAACAAACTTTTATAAACTAAATACAGAAAATATATTGTTCAAACAACAACAACATTTAAGGATAATATTAAGCAGATGGTATCCAACAATGTAAATAGTGTAACTTGTACTTAGTTCAAAGTTTCACCAACCCTTTAACAGTAATGTTACCTTAAAGTGTGGTAACCTAAGAAGACACCCTTATTTTCTTTATTTGTTATACAAAAGATGCTATAAAACAAGTTTTTCTTTTTTTTTCTCCACTGTGGAAAATAGCTTTACTTTCTCAGAATTAGGGGTATTACATCATTCCTAACACAACCAAAGTGTGTCATTTTCTTTCTTAGTATCCTCAGTAATCGTGAACTTTTAGTTTTTCTTTATGTTTTTATGAGGTTATTGTAGAAAGTTGTATTTCATTTTTTGTTGAAATGTTGATAAATTATTGCTGTAATAACAAAAGCAACAAAAAGTATATTGGAAAAAATAATCTGATCATAGCCTAGTTCTGAGGCACAGACCCATACAACTTAAATTCAAATAGAGGTTCATATGCTGGATGAGTGGGTGAGGAGAGTGGTCGTAAGTAGCCAATGTCTGCTTGCCCACCCTGGGAGGAGGGATTGGTGGTTTCAGTCAGCCAGTCAGAACCATGCAAGCAGATGCTTGCACAGTACCAGAAAGGACAGAACCAAGGCCATGAGTTTAGCAATCTTAAGCCTGGAATGGTAGCTTTCATAAACATGTGGATGGAAACACTCGTATTCACATGGAGATCTTAGGCTGTTTTATAGCAACACCAGTGCTAATGTCACTACCATGGGCAGGGTTAATTCCCACTAGAAACTCATTGATGGGATGCTGGTAAGGGCACAAACTACCACTGTGGCTGAGTGGATGATGGCCCTTCTCTAGTCACCTGTCATTTCCATGCTAGGGATAACCAGTATGAAAGAAAAACTGAACTCAAGACTATAAGAGGAAGGTTTGTTGGTCAGCAGGAATAAAGGCAAAAAAAAACAGATAATAGTGCAACATTATATCTGGATCTCTACTGCAAGGAAGTGCTTTTAATACATTTGCCTTGTGTCGAACATCATCTGCAACTCTGAGTAGTGCATATGAGCACATTCATGATGTTTGATATTAAAGCACTAGACTTGTATAGCCTGAGTGTCCATAGATGTGAGAAAAAAAACGGTTATTTGAGAGTATATTTACATTTGAGGAGCTAAGGGGAATTCTGAAACTTAAGCAACCCCACTAATAAAAATAAGAATATGAAAAGGGTTCTACTTCTTGTTTTCTTTATTGCTGCTTGGGCAGTATAGTTAGTCAAGAGCTTAGGGCCAAAATAAATATAAATGAGGCTACTGTGGAAAGTAGTGCAACAGGTCAGATGTCCATGAGACAAGGAAACCACCTAATGTTATAGTAGTCTTAGTCTATCACATGCAGATTCTGTGGTTGCTGATGAATGACCATATGAGGATTATACAAAATGAACAAGAACCACATCAAAATGATGCACATTTGCTCATCAATACCAATTTAGCAGTTTCATGTGAGGTAATGCTCATTTCAAAAAAGAGATGGTAAAAGTAATGTCTTTCGGCTTTTCCCGGTTAGGGGTCACCACAGCGGAACTCCAGTCCGCTAATGATCGGCAATGGATTTTTACGGTGCCAAGTTGCCAGCCCGACTCCCAACTTTCAAAGAAGGCACACCCATTCACGCTCACACCTACCTGCATGTCCTTAACATCACTTGACCATGGGGCGAAAATGCAGACTCCACACAGAAGGCGCTCCAGCCGTGAATCAAATGGGAGAACCTCTTGCTGTAGGCGACAACGCTAACTGCTGCACCACCACAGCCACCGTTAAAAAGCTTATCTTCTTCTAAACTTTCAAAAGCTATGACCACTTAGCCTAAACAGGGAATTTAACTAATGGCTACTCAGTATTTATGTGCTACCATATAGCTGGAGTGCTAATTGTTTAGCTTTTGTGCATGTTTAATTTCAGTGCTTACTAGACATGCAGTGTTTAATATCATTGTAGCATGTTCTGATGTTTATGAAATTTGTAATACATTCTGACTTCCTACATATAGGTGTAGGACTAAGTCTGTTAAATTTGCATGTCTGTACTGACTGGGTGGATTGACTGTCTTAAGTAATTACATCAAGGTTATTAAAAGGATATACCTGGGGAGCAAAGCATGAATCCCACTGAGAATATTTGAATGAAATTTTAGAATTTTTGTCAGCTTCTCAAACCACCTTCCATTTACTTTTTTTTTTGTATTTTGGTTCATACCTTCTTTGCTGATACAGATTAGGAGACAGTCCTACACTGATGAGCAAGAAATGAGTCTCATGATAAAGGTCACTTGTATTTAATCAGGTCTGTTTAACGTATTTTGATGTGGAACAAATAGAGGACATAAAACTGATATGTCATTTTGGATGAAGTGTAAATCTTCTGGATGACCTGGTAAAGCTAACACAGTGGATAAACAAATGAAAGACATGATTACTGTGACAAACTTCAAAGTTATCTAAATAGGGAAACCACAGACAAAGTACAGAAGCACAAATTACAGAGGGTGAATCTGTCTAAAACAAATAAAAATATGCTAAGAAGAAATAACTCACTTGGATCAATCTGGAGAAAACTTCTATGATAATTTTTCTAATTGTGCTGATTGGTTCCTATGATACAGCTACCTAGGAGAGCACCTGCTGGTTTAGGGAAAAGACTGAACATGAACTAAAAAGAAAAGTGCCTGTTGGTGCAACTGTTAAGCAAGTTGAACCAACTGAATGTGTGACCAGCAGCAGGACATTAGTTAAGCCAGACAAAATGATATGCGTTACTACATAAGATTTGAAAAGAGGAATCAAAAGTGAACAGTATCCACTAAAGACATCTGAGAAAATTATTTCATGTATACCTAATGCTAAAGATTTTTTCATATAACAAACCACAGAAAAATATAAATATAAGAACAACAACTGGCTACTGAAAATAGTTTAATGAAAATAGTCTCTGGCTTCTCAGCAAAATAGCCTTCAAGGAGTCATACATAAAACACTCAAATACATCTTATATAAGAACAATCAAAATAATCAACTAATTAATTAACTACAATCAACCAAATCAATTATTTCCAATTTAAATCACAATTCAATCCAAAAGGCAATAATGTATTAAATTTTAAAATAAAAACAGATTCTTTATAACAAAGTTTATCTTTTAAAGAACAATTTTCCTGCATTCTTACACACTTGTTCAATAATTGTCCCTTGTAATAATAAAAAAATCACTATTATGTTTTTCTTTAAAGTGGACAGCAGCAGGGCTTTCAGTTCTTTGTCTTTTGATGTCCCTAACATGTTCTTGCAGTCTCATCCTAAATTTTTTCCAACTTTCCCCAATATAGTATAAATCACAAGGACATCTGAGGACATAAATAATGCCCTCAGCATTACAAGAAAAAACTCCCACAAAATGTAAACTGACACCATTAATTTTTACAACTGAATTTACTACATGCTTATAAACACTACAACTGCCACAAGGCAGAGTACCAAATAACGATGGATTTTTGATAATAATATCATCAGGGGGAAACAAAAGAGCTATTAACTAGCATAACTTTTAAATTGTGTACACGTCTATAAGAAATAGAGGGAAAGTGACATAAAATTTTAACTAATTCACTAACTTTAAGCAAAATTTTCCAACAATATCTTAGTATATCACCTACTGTCTCACTCAAGACATTATATACTATGACAAAATATATTTTGTCCATTGTCTCCTTAACATTTAATTTACTTTTTCTCTTGTATCTCAGATTTCAGACTTCTTCATTATTCTGTTCCACAACTCTTCTTAAAGCTATATTTACCATATTCTGATCATAACCCCTATTACTAAACTTATTCAAAGTCTTATTAGCTTCTTGAAGAATATCTGTTTGGTTATTACAAATTCTATATAAATGTAATAATTCCCCATAGGACAATGATGTTATAAGGTGAGGAGGGTGATCACTACTTCCATGTAAATATTGATCCCCATCCATAAATTTCTTGTGAACAATGTTCTTACTTCACCATTTTCCAGCCCTTTTAGAATCAAATCCAAAGCTACTATCTCATTTCTATATTGTAAACCATCAAAGGACAAACCGTATTCATTGTTTTGCAAGTCCATCACAAAATGCTCAGCCTCATCTTGGCCTCCCCAACAAATAAAAATCAAATCATCTATGTGTCTATAATAACTGATAACATATTTAGACACAAATGGATGCTTATAAAGATACTCCACTTTAAATAAAGCCATCATTAAAAAGGCATACATAGGGGCAAATGGTGCCCCCATTGCCGTACCCTGAAGTTGATGATAAATCACATTATTAAATACAAAATAATTATTCAACAAACAAAAATGAATACATTCAATAATATAATGAGCCAAAAGACTATCACCCAAAAAATAGTATAATGCTCGAATACTATGTTTATGCTTTATATTTGTATATAAGCTTTTGACTTCTACCTTGAGCCAATACGTGTCCTTTTCCCATTTTAATCCTCATATTTTACTTAAAAATCCATATATAAAGCAGCCCCTTTAAGTAAGGCAACTGCACGGCTCCAAAAATACCTTATAGCAGTAGAAAACATTGAGAACCAGCAGACTGTAGCATAAACCATTTATTAGCTCAAAAGCATAATAAAAAAGAGACAAAACAGACCAGTTTCCGCTGTAAAAATAACAAAGCCTTCTTCAGTGCAGTAATTGACATATACACTTGTTCTCCTTTTTATAGGCAACCACTAAATGAGACTCCAAATTAGTAAATTTATTAACCATACCAATTAAAGGTATTCATTAAGCCCTGGTGAAAACAAAGCCCCAAGTTTGATAATCCATTTCTTCTCTTTAATGTTTAAAATTTGATGCCAACCTGATTTATTTGTTCTCTGTCCAATAATTCTATCACAGTAAAAGTAAAGGATGCATTCTTATGTGTCTCGGTGTGTTTATATAAAGCATGTGTGAGCTTCTTGTGTCTAATGTCACTTAGATGTTCAGAAATTCTGAATTTTAAAGGCCTGGACGTTTGTCCCACATAAAATGCAGAGCAGGTGCAGGTAACCAAATAAATCACCCAGTCCATCTGACAGTTTGCAAAAAAGAAAATATCAAATACTTGCCCAGTATTTTTGCTGCTGAACTGGCATGTCTTCATCAATGGCCACAGGGAAAATATCCCTTAAGTTGGCCCCCCACAAGAGTGGTTTGTATAGAATCACCTTTACATCTCCAACCAAATCTGAGGGTAATGTTACTGAATGCTAGAAGTCTAAACCTCAAAATGCATTCACTCGAGGCACTCCTTAAAATGGAGAACATAGACATCTGTGCAGTGACAGAGACCTGGTTCAAGTCTGCAGAGAGCACTCCTGCATTACCAGGCTATAATTCATACCACATCTTTTGGCCACCTAACCTGGACCAAAACACTAAAGGTGGAGGTGTGTCCATATTCATTAAGGATATCCACACCTCCAGGCTAGTTGCACAGCATAATGCATCCTAGATTATCCAAGTGCAACTAACTCTGGGCATGACCGCAATCCAAATTGTAACTTGCTACAGATCCCACACCATGTCCCAGGATTTCCACTCCTCATTCCTTGATACACTGGAAAATATTGGTTACAACCCAACACCCTAATAATGGGTGATTTCAACTACTCCACCATTAACTGGGAAAACTTCTTATGTGCCAACTCTTTTGCTCAACATTTTCTGGAATTCATAAATTCCAGTGCCTTGGATCAACTTATCCACACCCCCACCAGGGGCAGCAATATCCTAGACATGGTCATTATCAACATGGGCAACCAGCCTGGACATCCACATCCCTCCCCCACCCCCACCCCCACCCCCACCCCCATTAGGGGAAACCACCGTAAAAAATGTATCCAAAGCCAGCTTCACGCTTCTTAAGACAGAAGTTGCAAACTTCACAACACCCATGCAGAAGGACAATAGAGGTACGACTGCTGAATCCTACACAAATGCACTTTAAAAGCACTTACACAAGTGCATGGATCATGCTATCCCTAACAGAACCAAGATGCTATCCTCCAAAAAAAGAAAGCCAATCTGGTGGTCCCCTGCCATAAACAAACACTACAACAGAAGAAAGAAACTGTTGCAAAAAAGAGTAAAATCCCATGACTGGAAGAACTCCCTGCTCAGCCTCAGTAAGAAGCTGAGATCCCTCATAATATCCTCCAAAGCTAGTTATGAAAACAAAATCACCACTGATTCTAAAGAAAACCACAAAGCATTATATAGCTATGTCAAGAATCTCAATGGCAACACTCAGCTCTGCTCTGAGTTACAGCACAATGGCTCTAAATATACAGAACCAACTGATATTGCCAACATCCTGGCAGACAGGTTCAGTGCTAACTTTACCCCCACCCACCCCCTAAAGGGCCCATCTCTATACCGGAAGAATGCAATGCTCCTGTAATCACGGCTGCACAGGTAAAAACCACACTTTCCAAAGCCATGAACACAGCATTCATGGGACCTGACAACATCCCAGGCTGCGTTCTACATGAACTACAGAATGAACTGGCACCCCACCTAAGCACCATGTTCAATCATAGCCTCACCTCAGGCTTTGTGCCCACTGAATGGCGCACAGTGACGGTTATCCCACTCCACAAAGGGGGAGTCACCAGGGACCCTGGGAATTACCACCCCATTAGCCTAATGAGCCTGGTCTGCAAGGCCATGGAATGTATTATCAGGTAACTTATAAACAAAGACATAGGTAATCTCCAAACTCTGAACCCCACCCAGTTCGAGTTTGTAAAAGGCAGATTATGTCTCCTAAACCTGATAGACTTCTTTAAAGCAGTCATCAAAGCCGTAGACAAGGGTAAGGTGGTTCACACAGCCTATCTAGACCTCGCCAAGGCTTTTGACACCAACCCGCACTCTGGAATTATAGATAAACTCACTAAACTAGTTATAAATCCCTATGACACAAGATGGGTTGCCAACTGGCTCACTGACAGAACCCACACTGTGAAAGTAGCAGACTCCAAATCCGACTTCAGAACAGTGACAAGTGGAGTACCACAGGGATCGGTCCTGGGTCCTCTCCTGTTTGGTATCTACTTTTCTGAAGTACAGACTAACACAGAAGGTCTTTGGCTAATGAAGTTCGCAGATGACTGTAAATTAGGAGCCATAATTGAAACTCCTAATGATGTGGACATCCTACAAAAGGGACTCACTGAGACAGATGCCTGGTGTAAAAGCCATGGCCTCAAGCTCAATGCCAAAAAGTGCATTGTCATCCCCTTTGGTAAAAACTCTGTACCCATGAGCTACCACATAGGTGGTAGTCTGCTTAACACCGAAAGTGTGATAAGAGACCTTAGGATACAGATGGAGAGTAGCCTCTCCTTTGATAATCACATCACCACAGTAGTCAGGAAATCCTTCAACGTGGCACACCTCATCACAAAAGGTTTCTCATCCAGGAAAAAAGAGGTCATTGTTCCCCTCTACTTATCATTCATTAAACCCATTGCAGAGTACAATGCCCCTTTTGGTATGTACCTTACAAGGCATCTACAACAACTGGAAAGGATGCAGAAATACCTCACAAAGAGGATTACCAGCCTCAAACAGATGCCCTATGCAGACAATCTCAAAAAACTCCAGCTTTACTCCATCGTATATCACGTACTCAGAGACGATCTATGCCTAACATACAAAGCTATGTCAAACCCAGAACTGTTGGACATGCTCCACTTAAAGAAATCCCAATCCCTCTGAGCTACATGCTCTAGGGACCTAAACCTTGTCTCCACAATAAACAGAACATGCTGGAAGGATAGATTCCTGTCCCAGAGATGTCCCATACTCTGGAACAAACTACCTATCTATATCAAACAAAGTTCCTCATTAGCACTCTTCAAGAAAAATCTTGATGATTGGATGGGAAATAGGAAGTTCACCCCGGGGATCACCTCTGTGGCTCTGCTCGACAAGGACACAGGAAAATAATTTTCTTGGGTGGTGAAAGCCAGGGTACCTTTTTGGCTAGGCTTCTATAGGCCCTAGGGCCTATAGCCTAGTACCTACCTATGAACCTATGTTTATAATGACTTAAAAATTAACCCAAATTTTTGCCTCTCCTGAAGAAGAAATGACATCTGTTATCCAAAATCTCACATAATTTTGTATCTGCTAAGAGTATGTTCCATTGTCTGCAGACACTATTAAGTAGGACATCAGTGTTCCTTCCATACATAGCAAACAGTTGGATGGTTGAATCTTTATCCATAGTCTTATCCCTGTATGTTAAGAGATCCTGCCTGTTATGATTAGCCACCCAATGTCTGGCCTGAAAGATGTTCCCCATTTTGTAGCCCCTATTCCTGAATCTAGTGGTAAGGTCTTCTTGATATACCTGATAAGTAGCATCATTTGAGCATATTCATTTCATATGCAAAAAATTGTGATTTGGGGATGTTTCTGCATATATGTGGAGGGTGAAAGCTGGTAGCATGGAGAAGGGAGTTATAATGGGGGTATTTACGATGCACTTCTGATGTTAACGTATTGTCATTGTTCCTAATAACTAAAACATCCAAAAAGTGATCCTGTTAATATCGTAGGTGACGGTAAATTTTATCCCCCATTTGTTGTCATTTAAATATCGAGCAAACTCCATAAGATAATCTGGGTCCGATCTCCATACTAACCAGCAGTCATCCAAGTATCTTCTCCAAATATCAATCTCATCTAGATAGATATTGTGTGTGTTGTCATAGTTGAGCTGTTCCTCAATGTGGGCCATGAATAAGTCAGCATATATGGGAGCAAATGAGGCTCCCATAGCAGTGCCTTGTATTTGTAAGTAACATTTGCTCTGGTAGTAGAACACCTTCTTGGTAAGAACGTGTTCCTCAAGGCAAAGTAAAAAAGTGTTGAAATCCAGTTGGTACAACTCTGACTTGTATAACCAGTATTCTAATGCTTCCAGGCCCACCCATTGAGGAATGCTAGTGTACAATGTAGAAACATCTAGGGTGCAAAGCAACCACACTGGTTCAAGCTGCATCTCTGAGGTAACTTTAAGGAATTCTGTAGTGTCTTGGATATGGGCCCTAACCCATTTGCGAAGTGGTTTGAGATACTGTCAGAAACTGGGATAATGGTTTGGTGATAGAGCCCCTACCTGAAACTATAGATCTACCAGGTGGATTCTCCAAATTCTTATGTATTTTAGGTAGAAAATATATGTACTGACTGGAAGGGTCGGGCACCCATGAGGTGATGTAATGTGTTGTCCGTAATGATTCCCTCGTTCTTGGCAGATGCCAAAAACTGATCGATTTGTTTCTTGAAACCAGGAGTTGGGTCCAATGTCATATGGGTATAATAATGACTGTCAGCTGTCTCATGGCTTCTGTGTTGTATTGGGTCCAATCCTGTACCACCACTGCCCCACCCTTATCTGCAGACAATATTGCCAAATCATGATTTGTTTCAAGTTCATGGATGGCATCCATGTCGGTTTTTGAGAGATTGTTTGATTTGGCACGGAACTCCCTAAAGTTGAAATGCTGATCTTTGAGAATGCAATTCTGAAACATTAACACATTATGATGCATCGGTGGCATGAAATTAGATTTGTGGTATCTGAATCCATCCTGCGATTCAGGATTAGCTGCTGTCTGAATAAATAATCTCAGGTTAAGTAATCTACAAAATGACATAATATCTTGTGCAAATGTATCTTCAGACACATAAAAGCCAGGTATAAAATTAAGACCTTTATTCAAAATTTTAACTTGGGTGGCTGACAAAGGGGTGGATGAAATGTTCAATACATGACTATGTTCTATTTCTTACCATCAGTTTCAACAATCCTTCCATATTGTCCACCTTTTTGATGTTTCCTGCCCCACCTCCTTTGCCTGCCCATAAAGGGATTGGTGTATTACTTCATTTAGAGGCTGGAGAATCTGTGGCATGCTGTGCATCAGGTTCTAAACCTGATGAGAACTCCTCACCAGAAGTATCATAACTGGATGAAGAAGGCTTCTTTAAAATGGACCTTGGTCTTTTCCTTTTAACCACCTTCCTATGTGTTTGCTCAAACCTGATGTGCTTATTACTAGAAAAAGGATGCCCTCCCTCATAGTCAGTTAGATCCCTATGGAACTTTCTCATTTTTCTGTCTTTCAATTGCTGCTGCAGGGTTAGCAGATCCTGGCTAAGTTTCCTAAGACTAGTGTTGTAGGATTCCTGTCCTTCAAATTTCTGAATGTCCACACACATTTGTGTGATTTCTAATATATCTTTATCAATAGTTCTCTCGTAATGAGAGGCTAAGATTTCCACAAAACTCATGGAAGCTCTTTGTTAAGTCACAGCCCATTGCTCTGTCAGGGTGGTGTCAATATTTTGAATCAATGGCTGTATATGTACCCTCAGCCCCCTTGGTGAAATGCCATTGGTTAGGTATGCCTTGAAAAGCTTAGAATGCAATATGTTAGTCCGAAGGGACCTCATACTCTTGTTTAGTTTGAGGAACTGTGCTTCACATGTATTTTCCAAAACCAAATCCTCTGGCCCATTTTTATTAACTGTGTTGCCAAGGCCAAATATGGCCAAATCATCCCTGTCTGAGGATAGACCCTGCAGCAGGTTAGTAAGATCCATTGGTGGTCAATAATCAGAACTAAAATAAATGCTATTTTCCCATATACTAACACCAGGTGTTGGAATTGTGAATACATGATAAATGCCCCAACTGGGGTAATCAAAAAGCCTAAACTTGACCCAATGGTCAAGAAAAAGTCATATACTATTATTTCAAAATTCTTGTCATATTAAATCATATAATTTGTGAAGCAATAGGAAATCCTTACAGCAATGCTATGTTAATGTACAATCCAATAAGAAATGGTTGAGTGTGGACAATATTAGCCCCTGCTCTTCAATGAGTTTATTTAAGCAGTGCTAATTCTCAACACTCAGGTAACAGAACCACTCCAATCAATAACCCTGCAGTTATGAAGTGTTCATATAAATATCCAACAATTATTGAGACTTACGACAATATTAGCCCCTGCTATTGAGTCAATCAAAAGATCACTGACCTTATTCTTAAGCAGTGTTAAGTCCATAGTCTTCATATCCATGATCTCCACCATATTTATATTCATGAACTATAACAGCCCTTGCCATTCATAAATATTAGTTGCCATCCAAAGGAAATCAGGCCATGGATCAAGAAAGGCTGATAATAATAGTCATATGTCCAACATCCAAATGTTAAATAGGTATTAATAATATTAATAAAATTGGCCACACCAATGTAAAAATACTTCCTGCCAAGGATTTTTACCCTTTGGTATAGCTCGATTATGATAAGGAAAAAAATGTTTTAATTTTTAGTTTTTAATAACAAGGTCCCAAAGGTTGGGTCAAAACCCAATTGGGGAATCTTATTGTGATATGTAAAGATATTCCCAGAAAAATGTACAAATGTAATAATTATAATCATAAACATCAAATTTGAAAAACTAATTATATAAAGTGCACAGAGAAAATATGAGTATTTCCAAATGGTGTACCAATTATAAACCAGTAGTGCAGGTTCACAAATCCACAGTCCCATAGTCCAGTTAATGCTGGAGTTAATAACTAGTATATGTAACAATAAGTCATAAATATTGCTGTGAATATGTTATAGATCTTGTCCTGAGCAGTTGAACACTGCTAGTTATATAAGTATTATAATCCTATCACAAATATGCTCATACAATAAAAATTATCTCAACAGCAATTAAACTAATCCAGATTGATCATGTAAACTAATGCAGTCCGGTTTAATATAAAAAATTATCTCAAAATAAAAAATATATATAGTCTGATTAGCTCAAAAATGAGTTTGTGAAAAGAATCATAATTTACTTAAATGTCCATAGGTAGATATGTCAATGATGAGACAGATTGCATACATCAGCCTAAAAAGCAGGTTTAAAGTTCTTATACTGTAAATCCAAACCCAATACGATATTGGCAGCAGTATGCTGCTGATTCCGCCCTTAGCTGTTCAGAAATTAAGTCCCCAATGTTCCTCCTGTACTCAAAAATGAACTATAACCAAGTCCAACAAAATGGCAACCATTCGACCCTTGTATATTCACTTATTCATGTATATTTTGCAAAGTTGGAGCACAATACTTTCCCCGAGAGTATTAATCCAAAATATGTCTTCCATCAGAGTTGTTTCAGTATAATATGTTAGCCTTTCATTAAAATTATACAAAGGTCCCGAACACAAGCCCCAAATGAGCAAAAACTAGTCCATAAAAATGGCACCCAATGCTTTCGAGAGTACAAAACAGTTTAAAGCAGCTTGACAAAAAAAATGAAGTCAAAGTGGATTCCCTGATATAAACGAGCCCACCTTATGTTGAGTCTCAAGAAGGCTTTAGGTAGTAAAGCTTTATTATTTATAATGCATACTGTTCTAACGTCCAGTGTGACTTACAAAAAGCCCTTTATATGCCCCAGAAAATATATAATGGATGCAACTTATAGAGTTATAGTTGTAGAAGTACCAAATTCCTTTGACACATGCCCATGTGCCTCTGTTGCAGGAGATTTGGAAGGTCACTCATTGGAAGTTCTAGCTTGGCTGGAGTTTTCATTTAGTTTTTTCTGATTGTTTTTTCAGTGTGACCTTCTAACTCTTTGTTTTAATTTGTTATTTGGGATATTTTGCAGTCACCCTAATGATAATGGACATCAGCTGGATATAACAACCCTGTGTTTCTTATGCTTAGTCAAACACTCTGCTTATGCTATGCTGATGAGGTCATAACAAGACCGAAATATGCATATCCATAGCTAGTGGGGTTTGGCTTTATTGGCCTGAAATTGTCCAGTAAAACGACTTCAAATGTAAAAGTCATGGGCAATCAGAATCACCATATAGCTGAAACACCTGATGTTCATAAGGGTCATTTGCATATATCCCATGTGCCTCTGTTACAGGAGGTTTGGGAGGTCACTCATTGGAAGTTCTAGCTTAGCTGGAGTTTTCATTTAGATTTTTCTGATTGGTTTTTCAGTGTGACCTTCTAACTCTTTGTTTTAATTTGTTATTTGAGATATTTTGCAGTCACCCTAATGATAATGGACATCAGCTGGGTATAACAACCCTGTGTTTCTTATGCTTAGTCAAACACTCTGCTTATTCTGTGCTGACGAGGTCATAACAAGACAGAAATATGCATATCCATAGCTAATTGGGTTTGGCTTTATTGGCCTGAAATTGTCCATTAAAACGACTTCAAATGTAAATGTCATGGGCAATCAGAGTCGCCATATAGCTGAAACACCTGATGTTCATAAGAATCATTTGCATATATCCCATGTGCCTCTGTTACATGAGGTTTGAGAGGTCACTCATTCGATGTTCTAGCTTGGCTAGAGTTTTCATTTATTTTTTCTGATTTTTTGACACATGCCCTAAATGAGGATAAACTGATCCAAAACATGGTGCCCAAAGCTTCCGAGAGTCCCAAACAATTTTAGACAGCTTAAAAAGCAAAAGCTATATGGAATCAAAAGTGGATCCCCTGATTTTATTGAACCCACCTTTTATTAGTTGCCAAAATTGTTGTTCAAATGACCAGTATGATCCACAGGAAGCCCATTGAATAAGTAGATGTTCATATGTAGACTTGAGGCTGTAAAAGTACTGAATTGCTTTTACTGTGCGAGAGACCTGCTGCAGCCCTTGATTAAACAGTGCCCAATGTCGAGATAACTGCAATACAGTCATAAAGCAAAAAGGAAGGCATGTAGCCTTATTTGTAATCACCCAAATAACGATTTAGTTGAAATGGCATCCAAAGTCCACCAAACTGGAAGGGATAAACCAAAAATAATGAGCCTCAAATAGTGATATACACAGAATAAATCCTCTTCAGCTATTAGATTGTACCTGATGCACAGCATGCCACAGACCAATAGCAGGGGAAGAAAGGGGAATGATCCATAGATAAAGCAGCCCCTGCAAGTAAGGCAGCTGCACCGCTCAAAAAAGACCTTATAACAGTAGAAAACATTGAGAGCCAGCAGACTGTAGCATAAACCATTTATTAGCTCAAGAGCATAATAAAAAAGAGACAAAACAGACCGGTTTTGACTGTAAAAATAACAAAGCCTTCTTCAGTGCAGTAAAAGACATATACAAAGAGCAAGTGTATCTCTCAATGTTTTCTAATTTTATTATTATTATTAATACCTATTTAACATTTGGATGTTGGGCATATGACTAATATTATCAGCCTTTCTTGATCCATGGCGTGATTTCCTTTGGATGGCAACTAATATTTATGATTGGCAAGGGCTATTATAGTTCATGATTATGAATATGGTGGAGATCATGGATATGCAGACTATGGACTTAGCACTGCTTAAGAATAAAGGTCAGTGATCTTTTGATTGACTCAATAGCAGGGGCTAATATTGTCCTAAGTCTCAATAAATGTTGTATATTTATATGAACACTTTATAACTGCAGAGTTATTGATTGGAGTGGTTTTGTTAACTGAATGTTGAGACTTAACACTGCTTAAATAAACTCATTGAGGATCAGGGGCTAATATTGTCCATACTCAACCATTTCTTATTGGATTGTACATGAACATAGCATTGCTGTAAGGGTTTCCTATTGCTTCACAAATTATATGATTTAATATGACAAGAATTTTGAAATAATAGTATATGACTTTTTCTTGACAATTGGATCAAGTTTAGGCTTTTTGATTACTCCAGTTGGGGCATTTATCATATATTCATAATTCCAACACCTGGTGTTAGTATATGGGAAAATAGCATTTATTTTAGTACTGATTATTGACCACCAATGGATCTTACTAACCTGCTGCAGGGTCTATCCTCAGACAGGGATGATTTGGGCCATATTTGGCCTTGGCAATACAATTAATCAAAATGGGCCAGAGGATTTGATTTCGGAAAATACATGTGAAGTACAGTTCCTCAAACTAAACAAGAGTATGAGGTCCCTTTGGACCAACATATGGCATTCTAAGCTTTTCAAGGCATACCTAACCAAGGGCTTTTCACCAAGGGGGTTGAGGGTACATATACAGCCATTGGTTCAAAATACTGACACCACCCTGACAGAACAATGGGCTGTGGCTCAACAAAGTGCTTCCATGACTTTTGTGGAAATCTTAGCCTCTCATTATGAGAGAACTATTGATAAAGATATATTAGAAATCACACAAGTGTGTGTGGACATTCAGAAATTTGAAGGACGGGAATCCTACAACACTGGTCTTAGGAAACGTAGCCAGGATCTGCTAAACCTGGAGCAGCAATTGAAAGACAGAAAAATGAGAAACATCCATAGGGATCTAACTGACTATGAGGATGGGCATCCTTTTTCTAGTAATAACATATCAGGTTCGAGCAAACACATAGGAAGGTAGTTAAAAGGAAAAGACCAAGGTCCATTTTAAAGAAGCCTTCTTCATCTGGTTATGATACTTCTCGTGAGGAGTCCTCGTCAGGTTTAGAACCTGATGCACAGCATGCACGAGATTCTCCAGCTTCTAAACGATCCCTTTAGGGGCAGGCAAAGGGGGGGGGCAGGAAACATCAAAAAGGTGGACAATATGGAAGGATTGTTGAAACTGATGGTGCAGAAATAGAACATAATAATGTATTGTCACCCACCCAAGTTAAAATTTTGAATAAAGGTCTTAATTTTATACCTGGCTTTTATGTGTCTGAAGATACATTTGCACAAGATATTATGTCATTTTGTAGATTACTTAACCTGAAATTATTTTTTCAGACAACACCTAATCCTGAATCACAGGATGGATTCAGATACCACAAATCTAGTTTTATGCCACCAATGCATCATAATGTGTTAATGTTTCAGAATTGCATTCTCAAAGATCTGCATTTCATCTTTAGGGAGTTCTGTCCCAAATCAAACAATCTCTCAAAGACCGACATGGGTGCCATCCATGAACTTGAAACAAATCATGATTTGGCAATATTGTTAGCAGATAAGGGTGGGGCAGTGGTGGTACAGGATTGGACCCAATACAACACAGAAGCCATGAGACAGCTAACAGACAGTCGTTATTATACCCATATGACATTGTCCCAACTCCTGGTTTCAAGAAACAAATTGATCAGTTTTTGGCATCCGCCAAGAACGAGGGAATCATTATGAACAACACATTACATCACCTCACAGTGCCCGACCCTTCCAGTCAGTACATATATTTTCTACCTAAAATACATAAGAATTTGGAGAATCCACCTGGTAGACCTGTAATTTTAGGTAGGGACTCTATCACCAAACCATTATCCCAGTTTCTGACACAGTATCTCAAACCATTTCTCAAATGGGTTAGGGCCCATATCCAAGACACTATGGAATTCCTTAAAGTTATCTCAGAGATGCAGCTTAAACCAGGGTGGTTGTTTTGCACCCTAGATGTTTCTGCATTGTACACTAACATTCCTCACTGGGTGGGCCTGGAAGCATTAGAATACTGGTTATACAAGTCAGAGTTGTACCAACTGGGTTTAAACACTTTTTTACTTTGCCTTGCAGAACACGTTCTTACCAAGAAGGTGTTCTACTACCAGAACAAATGTTACTTACAAATACAAGGTACTGCTGTGGGAGCTTCATTTGCTCCCATATATGCTGACTTATTCATGGCCCACATTGAGGAACACCTCATCTATGACAACACACACAATATCTATCTAGATGAGACTGATATTTGGAGAAGATACTTGGATAACTGCTGGTTAGTATGGAGATCGGACCTGGATTATCTTATGGAGTTTGTTGGATATTTAAATGACAACAAATGGGGTATACAATTTACCGTCACCTATGATATTAACAGAATCACTTTTTTGGATGTTTTTGTTATGAGGAACAATGACCATACTTTAACATCAGAAGTGTATCGTAAATGCCCCCAATATAACTCCCTTCTCCATGCTACCAGCTTTCACCCTCCACATAAATGCAGAAGCATCCCAAAATCACAATTTTTGCATATGAAATGAATATGCTCAAATTATGCTACTTATCAGGTATATCAAGAAGACTTTACCACTAGATTCAGGAATAGGGGCTACAAAATGGGGAACATCTTTCAGGCCAGACATTGGGTAGCTAATCGTGACAGGCAGGATCTCTTAGCATACAGAGATAAGACTATGGATAAAGATTCAACCATCCAACTGGTCACTACGTATGGAAGGAACACTGATTTCCTATGTAACAGTGTCCGCAGACATTGGAACATACTCTTAGCAGATACAAAATTGTGCGGAATTTTGGATGACAGATGTCATTTCTCCTTCAGGAGTGGCAAAAATTTGGGTGCATTTTTAAGTCGTTATAAACATGGTTGGAGATGTAAAGGTGATTCTATACAAACAACTGTTGTGGGGGACCAACTTAAGGGATGTTTTCCATGTGGCCATTGCATTCACTGCAGAAGGATGATGAAGACATGCCAGTTCAGCAGCAAAAATACTGGGCAAGTATTTGATATTTTCTTTTTTGCAAACTGTCAGAGGGACTGGGTGATTTATTTGGTTACCTGCACCTGCTCTGCATTTTATGTGGGACAAACGTCCAGTCCTTTAAAATTCAGAATTTCTGAACATCTAAGTGACATTAGACACAAGAAGCTCATGAATGCTTTATATAAACACACTGAGGCACATAAGAATCCATCCTTTATTTTTACTGTGATAGACAGAATTATTGGACAGAGAACAAATAAATAAGGTTGGCATCAGATTTTAAACAAAAAGAGAAGAAATGGATTATCAAACTGGGGGCTTTGTTTTCACCAGGGCTTAATGAATACCTTTAATTGGTATGGTTAATTAATTTACTAATTTGGAGTCTTGTTTAGTAGTTGCCTATAAAAAGGAGAACAAGTGTATATGTCTTTTACTGCACTGAAGAAGGCTTCGTTATTTTTACAGCTGTTTTGTCTCTTTTTTATCATGCTTTGAGCTAATAAATGGTTTATGCTACAGTCTGCTGGCTCTCAATGTTTTCTACTAATTTTTCTTAAAAAATCAAAGGTATCTTTAACATAAGATTTTAATTGTCACAAATGGAAGTAAAAACTGATGTATCAAAAAAAAACATTTAAAAAATACTTGCATGCTCATACAATTGGGTGGCCGGGCAGATTTATATAGTTCTTATGTATTTTTGGAAGACAATAAAAGGCTGCAATACTGCAACTATTAACACCAAACTTCTTATCTATACCCTCCTTAGTTAAATATCCCAATCTATAACCTTTTTCCAACAATATTTTATATTGTGATACTGCCTCATCATAAGCTTCAATATTACTTTTCTTATATTAACTCATTTTCCAAATGCTCATAGCACATACATGCATATTAAGTCTGGTGCATTATAACAATTTCATTTCCTTTATCTGTGGGTTTTATTACAGGATCCCTTCTATTACTCAGTTCTTTTAAAGCATCCCTTTCAGCTCTAGTAAAGTTATAATTAATATTGATTTTCTTCTCACAAAACATTCATAAGCCTCCTCAACAGAAAAAAAAAAAACATTGCTGAAAACTGTTTCATATGTTCATTAGTATAGGGAGGAATAAAAGTACTATTAACTTTGATGTCACCAGTCTCAAGCAAATAATATGCATTTATATCATCATCACTTAAATAAGAAACACATGAAACAAAACTTTCATCTGAAATATCATGTCATGCATATAATTTTGTTTAACGTTTTCAGAATTCTTATTAAAAAATACTTCAACTATAATTTACTCACCAAACAAAATATTTTATTGCTTGTTCTTATATAAGATGCATGTGAGTGTTTTGTGTATGACTCCTTGAAGGTTATTTTAACGAGGCAGCAGAGAGCGTATTTTCATTAAACTATTTTCAGTACCCAGTTGTTGTTCTTATATATTTTTTTCAGTTGTGGATTCAAATCAAGGATTGTGGCAAATTAAAGTCAATGGAGCTAGCTCACTGTTATTTACTTTTAACACTCCTTTGGGCAATTACACATTTATTATTGCCACTTGGTATATTTGTAGCATCAGAGGCATTGTTGAAATAGTTGAAGGTCTATATAATAGTGTGAGAACATAGAGGATTTGCTTGAATGGGATACTATCAAGCAGGGCATAGTGTGAGAGTGATTAAGTTACCCGATAAGACTGATACAGCAAGCTCTGAAACTTAACAATGCAAAACGCCAAGTATATGGGGTCATACTCTAACTTGTTGGTGGCATCCCTTATGAAGGGTGTCTGACTATCTTCTTGAACTTTCTTAAGGTCTCAGACCAGATGTTGAGAAAACCAGTGTCGTACTTAGTATGCAGAAATCAGAAGATAAATCTAATCTTAAGTGATTCCTATAAATGGTTCAATATTTTCAAGTGTTATTTGTAAAGCATTTGATATTACAACACTTAAGAATGCTGTGGTCTTCACAGCAAGAAAAAAATGTCTGAAATATCTAAAAAATGTGTTACAGAAATTCCAGCCTTGACATTTTATGATATCTTGCAACCAGTCATTTTTCAAGTTGGTGACAGTCAACCTTATTTGGGTGCAGTTTTGTTGCAAGAAGCTCAGCTTGTTGCATGCAGGTTCAGAGCTCTTACTGAAGCACAAATGAGATCGGCACCAACAGAGAAAGAATTATCAGCATTTGTTTATGGCTGTCAGAAATTCCATGACTATATGTGGGAAAACTGTTACTGTGGAATCGTATTACTCTGGTATCTGATCACAAAACACTGCAGACTATTTTCAGAAAATCTTTATATAAAATCCCAGCTAGGTTTCAATTATATTTATCATCAGTTCTCCCATTCAGTATTCATTTCTTCTATAACACAATGGCAGGTCCTAAAGTAAGTCAGTAATCTATTTACAGACCCAGGTATTCAGCCATAACATTGCAGATATTTTCTTGTGAGAGTTACCCAAACAATGGGTATTTTTTCTTGTTCTTTCCTGTGTTCTCTTACTGTTTTTCTAACTTAAAAGCAAAGTATTCTCCTTAAAACTGGCCACTGCATAAAGATTGACGCATCACTGAAATAAATTGATGACCTCTCTTTCAGTCTCCCAACGTGTGACAGTAAGAGACCACATCTATTTTCATGAAGTAACCTTTGCCATTCATTCATTTATTTATTTATTTTAAATTTGTTTACTGTGGTAGTGTACTGTTCACAATGAACCATTTCAGGCTCAGTCTGGATGAATACAGTCACTGTCATAGAGATAGTTTCATAGGTTCATAAGTAAGTACTAAGCTAGCTGTCCTTGCAGGCCATTTTAAGTCTAGCCAATTTCCTTTTTTTCTGCTGGAGATTACCTTTTCCATTTGGTTATAGATTGGCCTTATGCATCCCATGGTTGATAATTTTATATTAACCTTAATGAGAACAAACGGGATCATACCATAGATAATTTGAGGGGACCCATGCATGGGATAAAGCATTTATGAACTGCATCTATCCATTAGTAGTACAGAGGGCAGTCCTGGGGTAAATTTTCTGTTTCCCATCCATAGATACATACTGAGTATAACATTAGTTTTCTCAACATCTGGTCTGAAACCTTAAGAAAGATAAAGAAGATAGTCAGGCACCCTTCATAAGGGATGCCACAAACATCCTACTCACCAGTTTGCAGAACATCAAAGGCAGATAGAAGGAGTATTTTCAGCAGCTTCTGAATGAAAAAAAAAATCAAAAAAGTTATACTGCCCCAGAAACAGCCTACAATGAGAGAAGAAGAGGAACCCACCCTAGAAGAAGTAAGAATAGCATTAAAGAAAATGAAGGCAGAGAAAGCAGCAGGCTCAGATGAAGTCACAGCAGATATGATAAAGATGCTGGGTGAGCTAAGGGAGAAATTTTTCCTGAGGGTACTCATAGCAGTGTGGAGAGAAAGGAGTATGCCAGATGACTGGATAATAAGCATACTCATGCCAGTGTACAAGAAGAAAGGGGACATCCACAACTGTGGGAAGTACAAGGGCATGAAACGTCTGTCACATTGCATGAAAGTTATGAAGAGGGTTATTGATAAATGGCTATGCAGAGTAGTAGAATGTAAGATGGGAGATAAGCAGTTCAGATTCAGATCAGGATGCAGCACAATTGACCAAATGTTTGCAGTGAGACAGATAGTTGAGAAGAAGCTAGAGATGAGGAAAGAGTCCAACTGGGCATTCCTAGACTTGGAGAAAGCGTATTACAAGGTCCCAAGAAAGCTGATTTGGGTAGTACTGTGGTGGTTTGAAGTCCCAGAAACATTAGTAAAATTAGTGCGGGCTATGTCAAACACCCAGTGACTCAAGTACGGACAGCGTTCAGTCTCACAGAGTGGGTATGCACCATGGTTCATCTCTAAGCCCACTTGCTGTTCATACCGGTGATGGACTACATTAGCAAACAGATCAGAGGGGACAGATCAACAAAGCTGCTGTATGCAGACGATGTGGCATTACAATAAGAACTTCAGCAAAGGATAGCAAAATGGAATGGAAAACTGAAGGCACATGGGATGTATCTAAGCACTGATAAGACAGTAGTAATAGCAGCAAATTGGGGAAAATCAGATGAAGTTGAGAACTGTGATAGAAGGGAAGACAGTGGAACAGGTAAATAGCTTTAAGTATCTGCAAGGGGTGGGTGAGGAGAAGAGAAGTCTGAATGAAGAGTTCAGGTTATTATCAGAGGGGCTATAGCCAACTGGATAGACTCTCAGGCATAGGTCTCAACCTGTTAAAAGGTCAATGTGGAACACAGACCCTGACAATGTGTGACAGACATGCAAAATGTGGAACACCCTAATTTTACACTGCGCAAAAACACACCATTTCCACAATGCCAGGCTGAAATGGTCTCTTAAGCAAAATCACTCAGTGAGTTGAAGTATATGTTAGCCAACAATTAACACTGTACACGTGTAAAGCTCTTTTATATAAAAAAAGTGTGTAACTAAAGTCAAAAAATGTATTGTATAATCAGAAAAACAGCACCATAACTAGGTATGTAATCAATGACAAATCATACACTTACAGTCAGAAATCAAAAGCAGTAATTCTGCATAAAACTGAGCACACATAACATATGCACTTTTTCTGCAGAGCAATTACATTTAACATGATTTATTTAACAATACCCCTTAAGTGTACTTCATTATAAGGAATAACCTCATTCTGAGTCTTAAAATGTCCACGTTCCTTGATTCCATCTGAAAGGGTCAGTCACACAATCAGTATTAAAACAATTTTAATAGATATTCACAATAAATACAGAATCATATTATGCATAAAAATAATTATTGTCAGTATAAAGTGACTCATTTTTGCCATCCTGCGACCTCCTAGTTGAGGTTATTAGTAAGCAGTTCTTCTCTCCTACAGACAGTGGGAAGGAGAGCTCCAGCTTCAGCCCTGTAAACATAAAATACTTAAACTGCCAGAATCCCTCCCCCACCAAATCCACAGCAGAGAATTATCCTATCCTGTACAACACTAATAATCTATAATACACAAAAGACTTAACTGATATTCATGGTAAATAATAACTTAACATTTTTTATTATGTGAGCTCTTAGCTGAAGTTATTATTAAAGTGTCCAACCTTCCAACAGACAGTGCAAATATATAAAAAAAAACTTGCTAGAATGGCCCTAACCCTCTAAAGAAACACTGAGTTGCCAGACTTTGCCTACCCCCCCCCCCCCCCCCCACCAAGTGTACAGTAGAGAACTCTGCTATCCTGTACAACACAAACTATAAAAATATGCAAGTTTATGTGTTCTTTCTCCACTGTTATAGCAAAACCTGGACAAAAAATTAAGCACGTACCTGCTGCCAAGATGTGTTGAAGAAATCGCAGATCATTTTGTAAGTACTGACTTGCACATATTACTATAGTCTCCAATTTCCATTGGTCTTCTGTTCCAATTTCTTAATATCCTTGCTTGCATTCCCCTAAAGTTTGCCAGCTGCTGAAATAATCCATCTGTGCCAGGAACCTCCTAAATCCTAATGCTGGCATTTTAAAGAAAAAGCTGTTGTTGCCATAACTCCACAAAGAAAAATGCTCCCAGCAATACCCATTTTTAAAAGCATTGCAGTGGCACGAAAACTGGAGCCCAGAAGTTCCTCACTGATCATTGTACATTTTTGCTTCTCCTGGATGGTTCACTTTGCATCATAGTCAACCTCTGATTAGCTCATATTACCTGTATGTTGATTGGTTATCTTTGTGGTATATGAGCCAATCAGAATGTGCAAAGTGGAGCCAACATACTCCATGTGCAGAACTGGGGAACTTTGTGAATGCTGTGTCTTAAATGCGGCGTGATCCGCATAATCTGGACCACTTGGAAAGTAAGCTCTCAGGTGTAGTCTATGACAGAAGAATGCCAAAGAAGCTGAAAAGTAAGGTGTACAACACAGCAGTGTGACCAGTACTACTGCATGGTACAGAAACCTGGGCAGTAAAGACAAAGCAGATGAGGAAGTTAGAGGTGATGGAAATGAAGTGCCTGAGAAGGATGGTAGGATGCATACTATGGAACATATGAAGACATGAGGACATAAGAGCAGAAGCCAAAGTAGCTCCAATTGCAGAAAAAATCAGAGAGAACAGACTACAGTGGTTCAGACACATGCAAAAAAACAGAAGATAATTTGGCGAAGAAGATTTGGGACAGACAGGAAGAAGGTAAGAGGAAACAAGGACATCCAGGAAAGAGGTGGATGGATTGTGTAAGAGAAGATCTACGACAGTCGGGCATGAGTGTCAAAGAAGCAGGAGTATGGCATTGAATCGAGGGAGATGGTGACAGTTAACATGATGCCTCGACCTCATATAGAAAATGGGAAAAAAGGGGGGGGGGGCTGATGATGATTATCCATAGATCTAAGTTGTGCTTGAAAAAGGCCAGGTATAAACTTTATTTCATGTGGATGGGGAGTCTGTTCCATTGCAGGGGTTTCCTCTGCAAAATAAACCTGTCCTTCCAAACTGTTCTATAGATGTTGCAGAAGAGGTTTATTTCCCTAGACTGAGTATTTCTGATGCTATTTGACTTGTTGAAGTGCAGAAAATCCATCAGTAATGGGTCAGAGGGTGCCTTGAATGGCAAACACAAGTCAGGTCTTAGTCTGTAGGACACTGAGTATAGTGACAGGGCTTTCATTCGGTCCATGTAGGACATGTTGTTTAGGCCTTGTATCCTTTTAGAGTAAAGTATCTCTGTGGGTGTTCCACTTGTTACATTTGTCTGGACAGATACACGTCAAAGAGGACATTATTTACAAATGCTGGCCTAATGAGGGCTGAGTAAAGGGAGACAATCACATCCCTAGATCTAGACACACTCCCTTTGTTTATAAGCTATGCAATATAGAAGGATTCCCTTGTTCCCAAGTCCCGAACAACTGGTTCAACTCTTAGGGGTGTACTGCTAACATGGCAATAATTATTGGTAATCTTGCAAACACATTTCACAGATATGATCAGACAGCAAACACAATATTGGCAACTATTTCACAGATATGGACCAACAACAGCTATATACAGTTTTTACAAAAATAAGTTAAAGCACAGTTGGATGTCCAGATTTGGAAGAAAGGATGTTAGAGTAAGAGCAGTAGGTGATGCCACCAGTAGGACAGTACATGCAATAAGCTTGTTTGAGGAGATGTGCTATGAAATGGAACCTAAATTTGGAGTAGGAAGAGAAGTCTTTCAGAAAGAATAGAAAAGATCCTCAGAGCTTTGGTGTTAAATGGAAAAGGTTTGTTGGTGCAATGTAATTCAGTTTTGGGCTTGCAGGGTGGGGTCTGATTGGACTGTCTTGTAGGACGAGGTAGGAGAGTGAGGTTTTTGTATTGAGTTTTGTTGAAAGGGGGAAGAATGTATCAGTTGGAGAAGAAGTGAGCCAAGTATATTTTCTGCTCTTTGCTTGATAGATTGCAACTTTGCTTTTGAGACAGTAAGACAATGTTCATGAGTTGGGGAATATGTATGAAATAGCGTATTCAATATGTGATGGCTCATAGGCAGATGTATTTTTGGTGGATATTGCAGTTAATATAGGAATACCATATTCAAGATGAACTAAAGGGATGTTTCTACCTACACCAGATTTTGCTGGTGGGGATTAGACAAAAAGAGATTTTCCTAGCCCAAAAAATCATCATCATCAATCCGTTTTCCCATTTACTACATGTGGCTGGGTATCTCACCAACTGTTGCTATCTCTCTCTCTCGATTCAGTGCCATTCTCCTACTTTCTTTAACAATCATTGCTGACTGTCACAGGTTTTCTGTCACACAATGCATCCATTTCTTTGCAGACATCCTTGGTTCCTCTTGCCTTCTTCCTGTCTTGTTCCAAATCTTCTTCACCAGATTGTCTTCTGCTTTCCTGCACTTGTGCCTGAACTACCATAATTTTCTCTGTAATTGGAGTTACTTGGGTTTCTTCTCTGATGTTCTCACGTCTTCGTCTGTCCCACAATGTGCATCCTACCACCCATCTCAGGCATTCCATCTCCATCATCTCTAGCTTCCTCAACTGCTCTACTTTCACTGTCCATGTTTCTGTATTGCACACCCTACTTTCAGCTTCTTTGTAATTCTTCTGTTACATGTTACCTCTGATACTCTTTGACAGCTGACTGTAGCCCCTCTGATTCTAGCTTTGACATCCTCATTTAGACTTCCGTTCTCTTCAACCACTCCTCCCACATATTTGAAGCAGTTAACCTGTTCCACATTTTTCACTTCTATCTCAATTTTCAACTTTTTCTAATTTCCTCTATTTGCTGCCATTACAAGTGTCTTATCTGTACTCAGGTTTATCTTGTGTGACTTCAGTTTTGCATTCCATTCCCCTAGCATTTGCTGAAGTTCTTATTCAGAGTATGTCTGTAATGCCACATCAGCTGCATATAGCAGCTTTGTTGATCTGTCCCCTCCAACATGTTTGCTCATGTAGTCCAGTGCCAGTAGCAAAGGTTTCAGAGATGAACCTTAATGTACACCCACCCCAAATGAGAACCACTCAGAGTCTGAATACTATTCATACTTACATGTTCATAGGTATATATCAGGCTAATGACTGCTAAGGCCCTTATAAGCCTAGCTGTACAACCCAAATGTGACCACAAATGTGATTTATATAGGTGGCTATTTACTGACTGCCTCTGTCCATCAGAGACATAGCAGCCAGACCAGAGGTGAATTTCTGATTACCCATCCACTGGTCCAATTTGCACTTAAACAGGGATAAGGAGGAACTCTGCTTCACATGGATGGGGAGCCTGTTCCAGATAATGGGAATTCTCTGAGAAACATATCTGTCTCTCCAACATGTCCTTTTTATGTTGTAAGAATTTTTTTTTTTAATCTAGTAGTCCTGATGCTGTTTGTTTTGCTGATGTGCAAAATGTATATCAAAACAGGGTCCAGGGATGCCCTGTATGCCAGACAAAGATCATCTCTCAGAAATCTGTATGACACTGAGTAAAGAGACAAAGCTTTGAGGTGGGCAGCTTAGGACATTGTGTTTATTCCCTGTATTCTTTTTGTAAGTCACCATTGTGAACATTCCAGTTGCTGCATGTGTCTGGTCAGGTACATACCAAAGGGGGCATTATACTCTGTGATGGGTCTGATGAGGGCCAAGTACAGTGGTATGATGACCTGTCTGGACCTAGATGCCATGCCCTTGATTATAAGTTGAACAACATCAAAGGATTTCTTACTGCCTTGGACATATGCTGGTCAAAGGCTAGGTTACTATCTATATGAGTTCCCAGATCCCTGACTAGTGAATGAACATTTAAGGGTGTTTTATTGATGACTTAGTTACCTGGGATGGTAGACTTTCCAAAAGATAATATACTGCAGTTTTGGTATTGCATTTTAACCCATGGCTTTGGCACCAAGGGTTTGTCTGTATTAGATCCTTCCTGAAGAGTGTTCTCATCTTGGAGTGATTCAATAACTTTTCCTAGTTTGCAATCATCTGCGAACCTGGTCAGCCAAAGATCTTTGACATTGGTTTTGACATCTGGGAAGTAGATGCCAAAGAGGAGTGGGCCCAGCATAGAGCCCTGGGGGACTCCACTGGTGTCCAGCATCATTGTGGAGGTGGCCTCACTGATTCTAACCTCCTGGATCCTATGAGTGAGCCAGCTAGTTATCCAGTGTGTTATAAAGGGGTTCATACCTAGTTCCATTAGTTTGTTGACAATGCTGGGGTACCGTATCAAATGCTTTAGCCAGATCTAGGTAGGCAGTATGCACCGTTTCCCCTCATCCATTGCCTTAGTGACCTTTTCTAAGGAGTCGAACAGAATCAGTAAGCATGGCCTTCCTTTGGCAAATCCAAACTGGGGTGGATCCAGTGTCTGGAGGTCTCATATGCCCTTGTTGATCATTTCCATGATAATCCTTTCCATGGCTTTGCAAATAAGACTAGTCAGACTAATGGGTCTGTAGTTTCCAGGATCTGTTGAAGGTCATCCCTTATGAAGGGGTATGACTGTTGCAGTCCTCCATTCATGTGCCACAAGCCCTATTTTAAGACTATAGTTAAATAATGACTCCAGGGGTCCTGCTAAGTCATATTTTAGACTACTCAGGAGGCATCCTGGGGTGTTGTCAGTGCTCAATGAGGCCATGTTCTTGGCATTAGTGAGTGCAGTCAGTACGTGTTTCCTAGTTATAGCTGGAAGGGCTATGTTGGAGGGTATTTTTGAAGTGATGGTTGGGGGTGGGTGGTATAGTTGGGACTGAATTTGTCCACTAACAGATTTACTATATCGCCAGGCTCAGTGAATGTGGCACCATTAACCACCAATTCAGCACATTGCAGTGTGCTGCCCTTGACGTTTCTGACATAGCTGTAGAAGGTCTTATGGTTATCTTTCACCTGGGAGGCTACCTTAACCACAAAGTTCACGTGTAGTCGTCTATTTACTTTCATAAGAGAGTTTTTATTTTTATGGGAATTACTCTTCCTGACTTTTGTCATAATACTTTTCTATTTGTTGTATATCCTGTTTAAATCTGGATGCCACCAGGGTAGTTTGTTTCTAAGGCTTGTTCTGGGCTTACTTCTGGTAGGAACAGCAGCCACTAACATGGTTGCACAGAGTTTCTGAAAGCAATTCAGCATAGGCTGCTGTGTTCTCTGGGTTTAGGGCGTATTGAATTTTGACAATCAATCACTTAATAAAAGGTAATTTGCCTTGGAATAGTTCCTAACTTTTACTGGTTTTGATGTGATGATGGAATTGATTTTAATTTTGAAGTAGACAGCTTTATGGTTAGATACCAGGGAGGATGAGACATTGGGGGTGCAGCATTCTCCCATATTTGTAAGCCCGAGGTCCAGTATGCTGGAGCCTCTAGTGGGTGTATTCTCTATTTGGTCAAGGGTTTTTGAATTTACAAAGTCCAGGAATGTATCTGTAGATCTGAGACCATGTAGGATTCCCAGTGTACAGAGGGGTAATTAAATTCTTCCATGAGAGGGGTGTTAGTTTGAATGGTAAGTGTTTCCAGTAGGTCCAGGTAAGCACTGTGAGTTTCCTGGGGCATGGAGGGTGACCTATAGCTGGCTAGGATATGTTAAAGGATTTTGTCTATGGTGATCTACACATGGATTAACTCCAGCACGTCATCCTTTTTGACCACTCTAGAGGTATGCCTGTTGTGGATGTATACAGGAACACCTGCTCCTTTAGCCCTTTTCTGTGCAGCCACTGGTCTAAAAGTGTGAAAGGCACTGAAACCTTGCACTGCCGGGGTACTCTCTGCTGCTTTAAACCATATCTCAGTAACTGCACAGATGTCTATATTCTTGAGTGTGAGGAGGAGGGCTTGGAGGGAGTGTATGTTTTTTTTTTTGTTTGTTTAGGATCCTGGCATTGAGCAGCAATGCCTTGAGGTTCAGTTAAGTTGTTGAGTTGATTTTGCTATTTTGGTAGGTCTGTCAGTTTGGCATTGCCTAAAATGGCACTATGGAGTGGTTGAAGATTTAGCTAGTATTCAAAAGGCTAGATGGGAGGGGTGCACAGTATTCCTTACAAAGCAACAGAGTCTGTTCACCATGTCCTCCCAAGCTGATAAATATCAGATCCCCTTATAACAACACCAGAAACACAGCCAGTTATTGAAATCAATCATTTTTTTGCTCATATTGTGTCATCATACTCCTTGATAGTAATATGCTGCTAGGTTAGTATGAGCCTGACACACATAGTCTGAGAGCTCAATAATATCTCACTTCATATAGTCCAGGGAGGTACATCTCAAGTCATTTACACCTACACAGACTATGATGGAATCACACTGGTACCTGTGATATAATGACTTGAGTGCATGCGTGATGTGGTGGTTTCTGGCTCCAGATAATCGGCTAACAGTTATCTTCTCTTTGTTCAGCCTGGTTAGAGTGGTATCAGTATGTCTTACAATGCAGTCTACTATGACGAGAGCCCTGGGAAGTGTGTCTATTTGCCTTAAGGGATTAGTGTTTGGAGATCCACTGAGAGTTACAGTATGTGTGGTTTTAGAGATTTTTTTTCTGAGTGCCTCTGGGCTTGCTGAGGCATAGCTTTGACAATGGGTGATCTATACAATATTTGTTGTTTGAGAAGATTGCTTCTAAGTTCTTCAGCATATGGTAGTCTTTGTGTGCGTTGTGTACTATGTGAAGTGGGTGTTGTGTGCATGGTTTCAACTACCTGATATGCAATTGTATGTGAGAGCTCAGCCTCTAGTGTCATTGTGTAAGTACACCTCTTACATAGTGTGTCTGCCTCTTTAAGGATTAAAGTGATTTTCCAGTAAACATGAGACAATTGCTACATTGTCTCAAAATGCTCATATCCACCAAGCTGGCTACAGAGAAGTTAGGATATTGCATATCCATACTGTCCAGTCCTTTGATTTGTGAGCTATAAGAAGGTGGTGTGTTGGGATTAGAAGGCTATTAAGGGTGCTAAATCAAACCAGGTTATGATAAACAGTACTACATTCTACTAAATTTAATGTTTACACAATACTGAATTCAACTAAATCTGTAGGTATTGCCACTTGACTCCCAACTCTAAGCTCTAAGCTTATTGGCGCACAAGGTATTTGCACTGTATCACTGGTTTACACGGTACAGTTTTATTAACCATTCTTTCTAGGTGTTTGTTACTGTACAGGACACTGCTAACCAACACAGACATGCAAAATTTACAGCAGCACAGAGAAAAACAGAAAATTAACTTATGAGCCATCTGGCCAATAAAATGACTACACCATGAGTCCTTTTGTGTATTTCCCAACACAGATAGACCAGGCAAGCACTTTCTGCCACAAGATGAATCATCCCAGTCCCCCTAATGTAAAAACACAGTAGAAGAGACCCACCGATGTAATGCTACCACAAAACACTTAAACAACTAATGGACAGTCTTTCAGCAGTAACAATGTGAGGAAAGGCATTATTGTTTTTTTTTTACAAAAAAAAAAATCAGTGACGTGCATACATTAAAGCAGGAAACAGTAGTGATTACGCAAAATAACTTAAATGCAATTTAACAATCAAAGGAACTTAACTTTGCCTGCATAGCACTGGGTACACATAAAACACTTCCTGAATGTAGGCTAGGGCTCCATGCTTTGCTGAGGTCCTGGAAAATGAGCAGGAGACAATATCTAGCAAAGGAGGTTTACTTTGGGTCCTTGTACATACCCTGGGTTTTGAATCTTGAAACTATCTCAGGACTGCCCAAATCATCTTTCTTGTGACTTCATCATATGCTTTCTCCAAGTCAATGAAATTTGGACTCCTTCCACATCTCCAGCTTATTCTAAATTATCTATCTCACTGCAAACATTGGATCAGTTTGCTGCGTTCTGATCTGAATCCAAACTGCTCATTTTCCATCTTACTTTCTACTACTCTGCTTATTCATTTATCAGACATTCCCTCCAACACTTTCATGCAGCATAACAGAAGTTTGGTACTTCTGTACTTGCCACAGTTGCAAGTATCCCCTTTGTTCTTTTACACTGGCACTATAATGTTTGTTCTCCAGTCATCTGGGAGATACCTTTCACTCTATACCTTTATGAGTACCCTTTGGAGCCATTTCTTCACTAACTCACCAAAGATCTTGATCATATCTGTCACAACTTCATCTGATACTGCTGCTTTTCTTGGCTTTATTTTCTTTAGTGTTCTTGCTTCTTCTAGGATGGGCTCTTTCCGTCTTTCATTGTAGGCTGTGTCTGGGGAAATATAGCTTTTGTAGGCTTTGCATCAGTCTTTTTTCTATATTAATTTGAAAGTTAAGGATATGATCCAGCCAAATATCTAGATATTTGAAAAATGTAGATGTTGCAGTTGTGATGTTGGTAATGTCTTCGATATCTGGGAAGTTTGACGATTTTGTGAGTTTTTAATAAGTTCCAAAAACATAGCTTTTATCTTAGTGTAAATGAGTAGCTGTTTTTGTTTGTTTATCAATTGTTAAGGGAGTGGAGGTTCTTATCATGTTCATGTCTTAATATACAATACACACATCTTTCATCTGTCTGTTCATCTATCTATCTATCTATCTATCTATCTATCTATCTATCTATCTATCTATTTGTGTAGTGTGTATGTGTGCCTCTCTGTGTGTGCGCGTGCGTACACACACACACACACACACACACACACATATATATATATATATATATATATATATATATATATATACATACATACACACAAGTGCCAACCCGGGAATGAATTTATGATTACCCATCCAGTGTTAGTCAGTGAATGTTTACTGTCTGTATCTTTCGATAACAGACATGGGGGCCAGCCCGGGGATGATTTTATGATTTCCCATCCAATTGTCAAGGTTACATTCGAATAGGGTTAGGGATGCAGTCTGCTTCACATGGATGGAGAGCCTGTTCTGAACATAGGGATCTTTGAGTCACATATCTGTGTTGCCAGCATGTTTTATTTATGTCACAAGTAAGGTTCAGATCCCAGGATCTAGTGTTTCTGGTGTTGCTCATTTTGAAGATGTGCAAAAGCTTCACCAGGGCTGGATCTAAAGATGATTTGTATACCATGCACAGATCACTTCCCAACAAACTGTAGAGATCAAGCATAGAGACAGGGCTCTAAGTTGATCTGTATAGGACAGTGTGTTAATACCCTGAATTCCCTTGGTGAGGAACCTCTGTGGGCATTCCAACTGTTGCATATGCCTAGCCAGGTACATGCTGAAGGGGGAACTGTATTCAATGATGGGTACGATAAGGGCTGAGTAATGTGGTACTATAACTTCCTTGGACATGGATACCATACCCTTAATTATAAGTTGGGTGACAAAGAATGATGTTCTTACTACTTTGGCTACATGTTGGTCAAAGGAAGATTACTGTCTAGATATGTTTCCAGATCTATAACTACAGGGTCAATTCTTAGGATGTCTTATAAGTGGAGTAATTTGCCTGGGTAGACATTTTCCCAAAAGGCACTATAATGTACAGTTTTGGTCTGAGTTTTAATCCATGGCATTGGAACCTGTCATTTGTCTGTGTTAGACCCTTTACAGGATGTTATTGTCAAAGGGGGACCTTATGATAGCCCCCAATTTGCAGTTATCTGTGCACATGGTGAAGCAGAGGTCCTTGACATTAGCCTTGACCTCCAAGAAGTAGATGCCAAACAGGAGTGGACCCAGCACAGACCCCTGTGGTACTACATCTTGTGACCTGCCCTTGGTGGAAGTGGTCTCACCAATCTTGACTTCTTCAGTCTGATCTGTGAGTCACCTGGCAATCCAACAAGTTGTGTAGGGATTTATGCCTAGTTCAGTGAGATCATCCACAATACCTGAGTGAGGTATTGTATCAAATGCCTTAGGTAGGTCTAGGTGTGTGGTATGCACTGTTTTTCCTTCATGTATTGCCTTGGTTACCTTCTCAAAGAAGTCTACCAGGTTAAGTAGGCATGACCTTCCTTTGGAAAAAACAAACTAGGATGGGTCCAGTTTCTCTAGGTTGCCAATGTCTTTGTTGATCATTTCCATGATATGAGAAATAGTACTTTTTTCTTCTCTAACCTGTCTTCACTCCCACTTGATCAAGGTAACCCATTACTCTAGTCTAGGGAAGTTGCCACAGATAAATACTGTATTCCATGTTTTTTGTAATGCTAGGTCTATGCACACTTATAAGTGTTCCGTCTTGCTGTTCCCTTTCCCCTAGCTTTATTTGCATGTTTTGGCATTGACCATTATTGGGCATGCTGCTGAAACTGGATGTGATTTTTCATATTCCTTATTTTGTTAACAGTGCTCATGTTCACCATAGTTCAGTGTCAGTAGTGAGATGTAGCCTGTGCTTGATTCCTTCACCAGTACGCACAAAAGCCTTGAAGAACATAAATGGGGTCCAGACAAATGCCTGTAGAGTCCTGCTTACTGTTTCTCCATCCTAAGATTCAATCTCTGAAATCTCCATTCCTTCCAACCAGTTTAACAGTCGATGTTTTCACCCTCATCTAGGGTTCTTCTTTCTGAACAACCCTTTTATATTATAAATAACCTAATAAAAAAATCCCTCAGGTTTTACATAAGGCAGGTTAAGCTGCCAGACCTAGACTGCAAGAAATACCTGCAGTTAGTTAGCGTGTGCACAGACTAGGGGAATTTAAAGAAAAGGTAAACAGCACATCATGGCTCATTCAATACAGTCCATGTCCTACATGTTTACGAAATTGCTGCTTTTGTAAATTAACACAGTTATCATTTGTTAATCTACTGTAAGTCCTACCAAGGGTGTTAAAATCTGAAAATGGAGAAGACTACAGGACAAAGGGTTTTTTTTTTTTATTCAAACTGCAATGTGTATCAAATGCATACTTTGCTATTTGCAAATATGGTCGTTTTTCTTTAAAAAGAAAATATGGACATTTGATCTTCAACTATTAAACAACAAACTAATGATGTTAGGTATGTATCGCTCATCTCCATATTAAAAAAAACAGCAGTTATCCTTTTTGCCTTTATTAAGACATCAGAAACATGCGAACATAACAGCACTGTTAAAACTCCATTCCTGCATCTGATAGCATGAGGATGGTAAATGTGAGCTACTTCCAAATTTGTACAACACTGATTTGGATTTCTCATATGATACCCAGTCCCATAAAGTTTCTGTTTAATTTTGTTTACACATAGATAAGCAGTAAGTTCATGACAGCCAGATTGTTCAGTTGTATTTAATGGCATTTTCACTGCTAGTCAGGACTGATAACATGATAATATTTGCTTTATACTATGCATTCCTTTAATGTTTCTCAATGCAGATAACTTTATTGTTTTGTAGTTAATAGTCACAGCAAATCACTGATCTTTAAAAATGCTTAGGAAGGAAGCTACATTGATTTCTAGTGTCTTTAACTGGAAAGTAATAGTACTATAGGCTATAATAACAAGAAGGTCACATTTGGTACAGTCCACCTCTTTACTTAGGAGTATGTTATTAGCCAAAAGATCATATTTTATCATAAAACGTTCTTTTCAATGGAAACTCTGCATCAGCTAATGTTGTAATATGAGTTTTTGGCCTCCCATACTTGTATTAAGCCATATGGGCTGAATTTCTTTATAATATCATATCAGTCAGTATACTCTATATAATGTTTCAGCTCATAGTTTTACAGAATTAAACTTTACATAGTTATTGAAGTGAGGAATTCTCTGATAATTTGTGTGAAAATTAATATTTTATTTATTTATATTAAAATTAACAACAATAGTGAAATAGCCAAGCATCATATTTTGTCCAGTGAGTGGAAATAATTACTATAGTGAAAGGAATTCCTGGTTACTACAGTATCATGTACTGGTGGTAGCAAATCTTTATTATACAATGTATCTGAGACGTACGTAAGTATACTGACCGGACCATAGTGGGATATGATTTTTTTTAATTTATGCACAATCTGCATGTTCTACAGAAAGAAACATGACATGATCACCACTGTTATCTGTTTCAATGATTTTCCATTGATTTACAGTTGAGCTTGACTCTGTTTTCAGATGTTCAAATATACCTTTTAAAGCAAGCTAACTACATATATGCTCTGTCTTTCTGCTTGAATGTTAGGCTATCCTAAGAAGGGCTAAACTGCTCAAGGGTTAAGTAAAATTTCCTTAGTACAGCCATTTGTCATCTTCTTACAGAAATGCAAACCAGCTATAGATTAGTAGTCTGTATATCTTAAGATCAATTACATGTTATAACTATAGTACAGATGGCACATTTGCCTCTAAGCTGTATAAAAGACACCTGTGGTTCTACTTTCAGGCTATTAATAAATGTATGCCTGAAATAGCATCATCTGAGCATATCATAAGAGGATAGCACACTACTGTCTAGACTAGCTTTCATATGAGAAGTTAAACTGAAGACCCATTTACCCATAACAGAACCAGTGCTATCCTCTTTTTTTTTTCAGGTGGAAGCAAAGGAACTCGGGTGTCTTGGCTAGTATTCCTCTTTCCATTCAGCTGGAGCAAGCAAGTCACAGACTGTGCCAGGTGAGGCTTGCGTGCAAAGCATTTTAAGATAAATATCTTATATGCAAATTATTATTCTTGCATAAATAATAGATTCCCTATATATATATCCTCTTCTTTTATACTCCCCAGCCCTAAACAAATGTAATCTTCCTTCATTAACAAAATTTCATCTGACATTCAAAATAATCACTAAAAATGCCTAAATCTGATTGCTTGAAACTATCTTAAAGTGAAAATAATATTATAAAGCAAAAA